>NC_056746.1:873020043-873305043 GCF_019279795.1 Protopterus annectens | reverse complement strand
CTTCCAAGACCTCTTGCTCCCACACTCCCTGACTGCCAAGGAGTTTCTTCACCTCTTGGGCTTCATGGCATCCACAATTCCCTTGTTCCCCTTAGCCAAGTTGCACATGAGGAAATTTCAGTGGTTTCTTAGAACAGTCAGCACTCCCACCTTCTGGTGGTTTTTATCCCACTCCTGCCTTGCTAGAAGAAGGAATTACACTGGTGGATCCAACAAGTGGCAAAGAATCCAGTCTTACCCTTACAACCACCTCCTCCCACTCAGGACCTGACATTTGATGGGGAGCAGCTCTGGACTCATGGATTGTCAGACATGTCAGATCTCCATCCCAGAAAAGGGAGCACATTAATATAAAGGAGATGAGGGACCTAATCTTCACCCTGAAAATCTTCAAACCTCAGGTGTCCCATGGGGTTTTAAGATTGTTTATAAACAATACCACTGTTCTCTGATATGTCAACAAACTGGGGAGGACGAAGTCTTACCTCCTATGCAGACTGACCTTGCAGGCATGGGAGTTAGCTGTCCAGAGTCAACTTTCTCTCCAGGCGGTTTATATTCCCTCTGCTCAGAATGTGGTGGCAGACATACTGAGCAGGTTCATGACTCAAGCCCACAAATGGATGCTACACAGGGATGTGTTTCTTGGACATGGTCCAGTGATGGGTTAGACCTCAGGTAAATCTCTTTGCCTCCCCCATGAACAGGCAACCTCCCAAGTTTTGTGCCAGGGTCCCAGATCCCTTGGCATGGAAGGTGGACACCCTATCAATCTGTTGGAATGGGATGTTCCTTAATGCATTCCTCGCCTTTCCCACTTCTTCTAAGGGTCCTGTTGAAAATCCAACAGGAACAACCAGATAATCCTGGTGAATCCCTTTTGGCCGAGACAGCATTGCTTCCCCCTTTTCTGCATTTAGCCAAGGGCAGTCACCACAAGTTACCCCACAGAATGGACCTACTCACACAGGACAAGGGAACTTTAGTTCACCCACAGATGTCAACCCTGCAACTGACTCTGTGGGTGATAGGGTTTTGTTTTCAGACACCGTTTTTCTGAGGACATGCAACCAGTTCTTCAGGAAGCCCAAAAACCCACAAATAGGAAATCCTATGTTTCCAAATGGAAAGGGTTTTTCATCTGGTGTCTTAAGAAGGATTTACAACTACTGTCACTGGGTGTTCCAGTGGTCCTGTCTTACCAGAATGGGCTGTCATACTCCTCAGTAAAAGTTCCCTATTTCTGCATGTCTGCCCATGTCTCCACCTTTAGATTCCAAGTTGGAAGTTAAACTCTTCTTAAAAGGCGTCCTTCACATCAGACCACCAAGGAAACCAGTACCCCCTCCTTGGGATCTCAACTTTGTCTTAGAAAAATTTAGCCTGGCCCCTTTTGAGCCAGTGAGTTCTGCTTCTCAGCAATACTGCAATTGGAAAAAGGTCCTTCTTATGGCCATTACTTCTGCCAGAAGGGTGTCTGAGTTACAGGTTCTCATGTCCTCCTCCCCTTCACAGGTTTCCACAGAGATAGCGTTTCCCTATGCACTAACCCCTCCTTTGTGCCCAAGGTGGTTGAGTTATCTCTCACGCAGTCCATCAGTCTTCCAGCCTTCCCCCCCCCTCTCCTCAATCCACTAGTGAGAGGATCCTACACACCTTGTATGTGCATAGGCAACTCTGATATTTGGATATAACCAAGCCAATTCAGAAATCTGACTGCCTGTTTCCTATCACCCAAGGGCACTGGGCCAGTCTGTTTCCAAGCAGGCTGTTTCCGCTTGGATTTCTAAAACTATTTCCTTCTGTTATGTGGCTCATGGAAGGATTCTACCCTCACCTATTAGGGCACATTCTACCAGAGCAGTTTCTTCCTCTGGAACCTTCTTTAAAGGCCTGGAAATGTCCTGTATCCTGGAAGCAGCTACTTGGCCCTTTGTTCATACTTTCACAGAACATTATAAATTTGATGGCATTTCCAGGCCCAGAGCTGGTTTTGCCAGGGGTATTCTGCCTGGGTTTCTGGAGAATGGTTCTGCTTCTCAGCCCAATTCTTCTTTTGTATAAGCTTTGGTACTCTCCCTCATGTTGTGAATACTGCAACATATGAATAGAAGGACATAGAATAGTTTTGTAAAATCTTACCATAACCATAGATGTCCTTCTCTTCTATATGCTGCAGTATTCCTTTCCTCCCCTGCCCCCCCCCCCCCCGATGCTTGCCTGTGTCTACTGGTGGCATGTTTTCCTTACCTTGGACTAGGCTGGTGCTTTTAGCTGCATTAATTTCGGAGGGCTGGTACATGCCAACATCCATTTTATACCCGACATCACTTTATGACAGATATACGTTTGGATATCGTGCGATGTCGCACATACCTCACAGTAGCGATAGACTTTTGTATACTTGTCAGACATACGAGTTAGCTGGGGGCGGACTCCCCCATGTTATGAATACTGCAGCATATAGAAGAGAAGGACAGTTATGGGTATGATAAGATTTTATACAACTATTCTTTCGCCATTAATGTTGTTTTTTGCAGAGGACAAGCCCCATCCCAATGTAGGTGGCAAGGCCTCAGCCCTTCAGCTTATACATGCGAACTCGGAAATCACTGTACATTGGAGAGAAAAGAATATTCTTTGGTACAACAATCTCAAACTTAGTATATGTAAGCCTGCTTTTGTAGTCCTTCAGTCTTGAAATGCTCTGACTTGCACTAATGAGCTTTATCATTTGAAATGGTTGCCAAACAATTGCCTCGTATTATACAGTAACGATTCATTATTATTTCAAGACGTGCATGCTGATTGGACAGCCCAGCCAAGCGTGCCCATTGTAAATCAAGCATATACGAGTAGAAAAAATTCTGGCTGCTGAAGTACCATTGAGCAGCCATATTTTCTGTTGGCATATGATTAGGGGACAGAGCAAAATATGATAAAATTCGGGTATGATTGCAAAACTAAAGCAACAGAAATACACCTGATTTTCCTTGTATTCTATACTGCCCTTTCTGAAATGTCAGTGAGTCATACCTCTCAGCTGTCCAGATTTTCACAGAATGTCCAGATTTTTGCGTCATAGTTTTGGTCTGTTCATCATAAAAAATGTATTTTTCTGGCAAGCCACTGGGGATTGAAGCCATTAAATAATGACAAACATTTCTGAGTCAAGCTTCATATCCTTCTAAAAATGCACACTAACACAAAACTTCTTATTCCAGAAACTTTCTAAGTTTGTAACAACAATATATAAAATCTCTCCCTGTTTTTGGACCTTTCTTTCTCCATTGTGTTGAACTTTGTCCAGACTTCTTGCATTAAAAATGTCAGCTGGGGAAAAAAAAAATAAAAAACAAACTATGGAGATGCTCTTTTCTCAGATGTACTGTGCAAGAGTGGGAGTCTCATATGCATGCACAGTACATCAGCAAACCAGGAAGACTGAGGCGGAACACTATAGCACCCATATACAAAGACAATATTTCCTTTTTCTACTGCTGTAGTCATTATAATCTTACCATGTCTTTATGTATCACTGTTGCAGTATTCTGTACTGAAGGGATTTCCTGCTAGGGCAGCCTGATGTTCGGCCAGTTTAATAAAGCCTTATGATCTTGTAGGTGCTATACATCATACATATGTTCCCTGCACTGGACGTTCATAGCTTCATACTAGGCTATCTGCCCTAGGGCATTTATAAGCCTAGCCAGAGTGTGTTTGGCTTTCGCCACCCATTTTAAATTAATTTTGCTATGCCCTTTTCCGAGGTTAGTATACTGTGCCTCCGTCTAACAGTGGCACAGAAGTGATACCCGGGGTAAACCTACGATCTCCCATCCACTCATCAAGATTCCTCTTGAAGAGAGTCAATGAGGGACTCTGCCTAACCTGGACTGGGATTTTATTCCAGAGTGAAGGGAGCCTCTGGGTTATGAATCTGTCCCTCCAGCATGTCCTATTTATTTCAGTGCTGAGGTTCAAGTCTCTCGAGCACGTAGCTCGATGGGATTTGTATTTTCTGAGGTGCAGCATGTTCGTTAATTCCGGGTTGGACATGGCTTTATACGTCAGGCACAGATCGCCTCTGAGCAGGCGGTATGCCACTGAGTAGAGCTGGAGTTTCTTTAACCGGGCAGCATATGGCATCTGTTTGAGCCCTTTGATCCTCTTGGTGAGGTACTTTTGGGGTCTTTCCAGTTGCTGCAGGTGTCTGGTAAGGTACATCCCAAAAGGGGCATTGTACTCAATTATGGGCCTGATGAGGGATGAGTAAAGAGGCACGATGACCTCCCCTGATCTAGATGTGAATCCCTTCATGATTAGGTGGGCTATATAAAATGTTTTTCCAACCACTTTGGCCACGTGGTTGTCAAATGAGAGATTGCTATCAACTTGGGTCCCCAGGTCCCTAATTACTACTTCTGTACTTAATGGAGTACCACCTATGTGGTAATTTGTGGGCACTTTGTTTTTGCCAAAGGGGATGACTATGCACTTTTTGGCGTTTAGCTTGAGGCCATGGCTCTGGAACCAGTTGTCTGTTTCTATGAGGCCCTTTTGAAGGATGCTTGTGTCGGCTGGAGAGTCTATTATGGCACCCAGTTTGCAGTCATTTGCGAACTTGGTCAGCCACAGTCCTTCCGTGTTGGCCTGTACTTCCGAGAAATATATACCGAACAAGAGAGGTCCCAGGACCGAGCCTTGTGGGACGCCACTTGTAACTGGTTTGGAGTCTGACATGGCTCCAGCAATTCTAACCATGTAGGTTTTGTCCTTGAGCCAGTTTGCAACCCATCTAGTGACATAGGGGTTTATATTTAAGCTGGTGAGCTTATCTATAATGCCCGAGTGGGGTATTGTATCGAAGGCTTTTGTGAGGTCCAGGTAGGCTGTGTGGACCACTTTCCCCTCGTCAATGGCCTTGGTGACTGTTTCAAAGAAATCAACCAGGTTTAAGAGGCAGGATCTGCCCTTAACAAAGCCAAACTGGGTAGGATCCAGTGTCTGTAGGTCCCCAATATCTTTATTTATGAGGTCCATGATGATCCTTTCCATAGCTTTGCAGACCAAGCTAGTCAGGCATATGGTGCAATAGTTTCCAGGATCAGTTGAGGCACCACCTTTGTGGAGAGGGACCACTGTTGCTGTACGCCACTCTTTGGGTACATATCCTGTAATAAGGCTGAGATTGAACAGTAGTTTTATGTTTGGGTTTAGCTCTTCTTGGAGTTCATGTAGGACGCAGCCCAGGACACCGTCTGGTCCCATTGATGCTGTGTTTTTTGCTTTGGAGAGGGCAGCTCTTACCTGAGCATCTGAGATGTCAGGGGGGCAGCACTCTGCTGGGATAGATATTTGCCCTTTTGGTGGGGAGGGGGGGGTGGGGATTGCGCTGAACCTGTCAGCTAGGATGTTGGCAATGTCTGTGGGTGCGGTGTATTTTTTGTTATTTTGGACTAATTCTGAGCATATCTGGGAATTCCCACCCAGGTTCCTAACATAACTAAAGAAAGCCTTGTGATTATCCTTAGTCTATTGTGCAATTTTTCTCTCAAAGCTGGCCTTAGACGATTGTATGAGTGCCTGTAGTTTTTTGCTAATACTTTTCAGAGATGCCTTCCCTTTTTGGGATTTTGCTCTATCATGTAGTAGCTTCCTCCTTCTATTGTATAGTTTGTTTATGGCTGAGGTCCACCAGACAGGACATCTGCCTTTGGAGGATTGGGTCTTGGTTTTATTTGGGATTGCATGATCCATGCATTCCTGAAGGTATTCATAGAATGTGTTTATAAAGGATTCTGCGGTCTGGGCTGTATTTTCCACAGGCTCGGGGGCTTTGAAGGATTCCACCTCGGTTTTGAGGAGTGTGAAATTTGCTTTAGAGAAGCTTTTCACTGTGGTTTTCTGGGCAGGGGGTGGGGTCGGGATGTGAATATCCAGTGAGATTAGTTTATGGTCTGATCTTACCAGTGAGGGATACACTTCTGGTCTGGAGCTTAGAGTCCCCATGTTGGTGATGATCAGGTCCAGTATGTTTTCCCCTCTTGTGGGAGTGGTAACAAGTTGTTCCATAGCATTTGAGTTTATAAATTCTAGGAACCTTTGGGCTAGGGTGTTGGAGCTAGAGTAATGCTCCCAGTCTATATCTGGGTAGTTGAAGTCACCCAATATAATGGTGTTTGGAGAGACCTTCATATGTTTAAGTATTCTCAGGAAGGCTGAGTGGGGTTCCTGTGTTTGGGAGGGTGGTCTGTAGCAGGCTATAAACTGGAAGGCAGTTTTACCCACTGTTAGTTGCACATGGATAGTCTCTGATCCTTCGTGCTGTGCCACCAACCTGGAGGTGTGGTTATCTTTGACGAATATTGATACTCCCCCTCCTTTTGTGGTTCGGTCCAAGTTTTGGGGCCGAAAAGCATGGTATGAGGTATAACCTCGTAGTGCTGGGGTGCTCTCGGGAGCCTTGAACCAGGTTTCTGTTACTGCACAGATATCGATGTTCTCCATGTTAAGGAGTTTCGAGTGCGTGCATCTTGAGGTTTAGACTTCTGGCGTTGAGTAGCATTACTCTTAGTTTCTTATCCCTTGTGATACCTATGGAGGTGGGTTTGTCTTTTGAGCCTTACCTAAAAAAGGCACTATGGGGGAAGCAAGAGCCTAGGTAAGCAAAATATAATACATAGGGTATAAAAGTGATGTACGGATGCAATTCCCCAAATTTCTTTGATGCCAGTCTTAACACCATTAATGGTTGTTGTTCTGAACTCCTTGTTGTTCTGCTGAATACATAGCCATTAGTTAAGTGCCCCATTGGGGTTGTTTTTTTTCTTTTCTTTGTTCTTGTATTATATTTTGCTTACCTAGAGTTTATGTCCTCCAAGAAGGGTTAATGTCAGTGGGGCAGACAGATTCCCCATAAGGATTATCACGGACAGTATCTGTTTTGTTTGGGTGCTTCCCCCTACCATACTTCTTGTAGCATTTGTGCCTAAGACACTTAGAAGCCATTTATTTGTACTCCCTGGCCATTTATCTTGAAAACCAATGGCTTAAACAGGTAGCCCAGGGTAACATGGTGGAATCCATTAACATCAGTATACTCCTGCTAGGTAAGAAGAAGGTCAAGAAGTATTAGTCAGATTCTTTAGCTTTCTAGCCTCCACCTGACATTCCTCTAGAAGCGAGTAATATCTCTGTAGACCTTTCAGCGTATACACAATATACTCTGCCATAACCCCATTGGAGACTAGCATGGATCTGTGGTTCGCACATCTTCTGATGCTTTGCAGGCATCTGCTCTGGACAGAGAGAACCAATGTTGATTATTTCAGATGGGTTTTTAGGGATTCCGCAGATATTAATCGGGGAGGAGGTTCTAGATACTCTTATTGAATCTCGTTAAGGGTCAGAACTTCCAGTATTTGTTAGGGGTGACATCCCTTCCAAGAAAAGACAGAAGATGAAGCATGTTTCAAGCCATCCTAAGGATCCTCAAAGGGAATGGCAAGAGTTTATTCAGGGCTTGTTTTCTGTCTTAATGGGCTTGAAGCCTCCTCAAGGAGTTTCAGTGCCTGTTCCTCCTTGGACCTCTACCCTTGCAAACAGCCTAGGGAACTGGATTCCTTGAATGAGGATTCAGAGTCTGATGAGGGGCCCCTTGTCCTATTCTTCACAGATGCATTCAGCTTTGGCTTATGGTTCTGATGAAGAGGAGTTTATTAGCCGTGAGTCCCCTTTTGAGGAATTGTCCTTTGGGGACACAATTGCTAGATAGATGGAATACTTTAAGTGGGATTCTTCTCCAGTATCTGATGTTCAGAGGAGATATTATGAGTTGTTTCAGGTGGATACTCCTAGACTATCTGCAGTTCCTCCTGTGTTGGCTGCCTTGTTAGACACTTTTATCGCTGCTTCCGAGTCTCCTGCTCCTAAGAAACCTGATAGGTTCTATAACATCTCTTGTCAATTTTATTTAAGTTTCCATCTGCAGATCCTGTTGTGGTATCAGTCTCTTCTGACAAACATGCTAAGCTTTTGCTCTTTTTCAAACTTTTGTCTTCTGATAAGAATAGTAGGGCATTGGAGAGGATTGTTAAAGGTTTACACTGCTTCTACTTTGGTCTTTATGGCTATTAATTACCAGACCCACACGACTAGATATACTCTAGTCTTTATTCCTCAGGCTTGTCAGGTTATTTCTGACCTCCCTGATTATAAAGGAATATTTTCTGCCATATCTGTTGTAAATTCTACTTTTCAAGTGGCTGTCCTGTCTATCAAGTTTAGCTATGATGCTGTGAATGCCTTTTCCACAGCTGTGGCTTTTGGGTCTGTCATGAGGCATTATTCTTGGCTTTGTGTCCAGTGTCTGCCTAAGGACATTAAGACCAATTTGTTGATTACTCCTTTGGATAATAAACATCTTTTTTGGAATCCTGCTGCTGACCTGTTTTAGTCTCTTCAAGAGAAAGGCAAGGCCTTGCAGGACCTTCAACATATTTTTGTCTTTCCTATCCCTAAGTTTCAGAGACGTTATCCTTTTAGATTGGCTTTTATCAGTAGGCAACCCCGCTGGGCCTACAAGGGCAGGAAGGGTGGGTGGCAAGCCTCCTCTGCTAAGGCTTCACAGATGTCTGTGGCCCAGAAGCCTCCTTTATATGATAAGCCTGCTTCTCTTTGACAGTTTGTCCCTCACCTTCTGTTAAACCAAGTTCCTTTGTCCCTTCGGCTTTCCCTTTGTCTTCCAAATTGGCTACTCATCACTTCAGACTCTTTCGTTCTTTCTGTCATCCATCAGGGCTACTTTATGGTATGAAAGTCTCTCCCTCCTCTTTCAGGGATTCCTCAATCTTATGTGGAGCAAGTTCCTCATTTCCTGGTGAGTCAAGGAACCGTTCAACGTGTTTTCCTTTCCCAAGTGGGAAAGGGTGTTTATTCCAGGATGTTCCTGGTTCCTCAAAAGGAGGGCACTTGGAGACCTATTCTGGATCTCTTCCTACTAAACACCTTTATCAGTGCCCCTCTTTTTGGAGGCTTACGTCTTCAAACCCTGATATTCTTTGTGTTTCACTGTTGCATTCATTACATTTGGGTAATCTGCTGGCAGGTTGCCCTCAGTCGGCCTGAATTCCAAAGTCTTGGGTCCTGTGTTGGTTGCGGTCTCCTCTTCCATGACATCAGGTCATCAGGGGTATAAAACATGCAGCTGACGCCATTTTCTTCAGTCTTTCTTGCCACACGGTGCCTGAAGTAGAAGCATTTCGCAAGTGCCGATCGGCTGACTACTGAAATATTCGAATTTGAGTTTCAGAACCGAAGTCTCCACTAAAGCTAAGTACCCCGTTGGGGAAACTTTTTTTCTTGCTTTTTACCGATGTCAGAAAAAGTTAATAATTGTATTACTTGTGGGAAGCAAATACCTCATAAGGATTTCCATTTATACTGTATTCCTTGCCTAGGCCCTGATCACAACGTGCCTGGCTGTCTGTTTTGTGCTAGATTTAACCAACGCATAATTAAGCGTCGGTATACTTTTGCATCAAAGTATTTTGGAAACAGATTTAACTACCCAGAAATGTCGTTGGATAGCAATCCGACTACCGGAGTACATAAAAAACGCAAAGAAAAGGACAGAGAAAGGCGGTCGAGATCCAAAACAGGCGACGAAGCTTCTCCTAAGCCAGTTGCCGGTTCGCCAGTACTCAGTGAGGCACTTTCGCAGCCCCTGATACCCGCTACCTTTGAGTCGCTGGCCTCTACCGACACCCATGTGGAGTCCGGCATGCCACAAGATACTCAAGGTATTCGACTGATGGATGTATCTCCCTCGGATGGGTCCGGAGCCGCTGAGCAGGCACCGGCTTCTGAGGGTGTATTCAGACCTCAACATTTGTATATCAAACCGACAACAGCTGCAAAACCAAAGACAAAAGCAACTTCTAAAAGTAAAAAACTAATGCATGAGCCATGTACACAGGCCTCTATGCCTAAAAAACAGATGATCAAAATAGCTGAAGATCTTATTACCTTGATCAGGGGTACCCATCCCCCTCCTGATAAGAGGCCTAGGCAAGACACTGATTATGAATCTTCAGATCAGGTTTCTATTTCTTCTGATTCCTCTTCTGATCAGGAATTATCTATACCTCCCTATGAAGATTCTGATGCTGAGGAGTCCATTCCATCTGCATCTCCTCCTAAGGATTATTCATTTGGAGAAACCTTCCATACTTTGACGGAGCATTTTCACTGGGAGAGTCAAGACTTCTCAGAATCAAACAAAAAAGAGGCTCAGGGATTTCCTTCTTCTCCCTCAGCACAGGCCTTTAGCCATTCCCCCTGTTTTAGACATTGTGGATTATGTGGTTTCGGAGTCAAGCTTGTCCCCTGACTCCTTGCCTCCAGCTCCCAGTACGCCTGACCGATATTACAGGGTCCCTGACTCACATAATTTTTTTATTTAGAAACCCTGCTGCTGATCCTGAAACTATTTCACAGGGTCCAAAAGGAGTTAAGGCCTCAACAGCAAAAAATCCTACCCCCCCCCCCGACAGAGATTCAAGGGCACTGGACAGATGGGGAAAAAAGATTTATACATCTGCAACCTTGGCAATCAGGGCCTTAAACTGTCAATGTCATATGCTTAAGTACCAACAGCATGTTATAGGATTGCTGAAACAGAAAATTATATTGATTTCAGAATGTGCAGAAAATAAAGAATTGTAGGAATTATTGCATGCAGCTGAACAAGTTGGAAAGCATACTTTGCAATGTGGTTTTGATTCCTTAGAGGCTTCCTGCAGGGCCGCAGTTACTGGATCTGTGATTAGGAGGCATGCCTGGTTAAAGGAACAAAATTTACCTGATCATGTTAAAGCTAAATTGCTAGATGCACCTTTACAGCATGATTCTCTGTTTGGTATTACGGCAGAAGAGGTTTTAAAGAAAATGGAAGACAAAGCTAAGTCTATGCAAACTATTAAAGACTTCTTACAAGTGCAGCCACCAAGATTCAGTAGACACTGGCCTACCAAAAATTGGTCCTTTCCTGTGTCAAACCGAGCTCAAAGGGGGCAAATCCAGATGTCCTAAGGGTTCCAGATACCAGGCGCAAGATTCATACAGGTCAAAGCAATGGGGCGCTTCCACCTCCAAATCTGGAGGAGTTAAAGCGCAAACCTACAGAATGCAATCTCAATGACTTCCCTCTGCCTTCACCAAGCACTTATCTTTTGGCAGCACCCATAGGGGGAAAATTAGCACTTTTTGCTCAGAATTGGCAGTTAATAACCCAGGACAAGTGGGTACTAAACATCTGCCAAAAAATCAATGGGCAGAGGCACAGAAACAAGTTATGTCCCTCATGGATATGGGGGCCATTCAGACAGTACCATAACAAGAAAAAGGACTAGGTTTTTACTCAAGACAGTTCTTGCTACCCAGAAAGGACAAGGCCTGGCGGCCAATACTGGATTTATTGATTTTGAACACATACCTGGACATTCCAAAATTCAAAATGCTGACTTTGCAACAGCTTTGCCCATGCTGGGCAAGATTGCTTGGCTGGTGACTTTAGACCTAAAAGAGGCATACCTGCACATCCCAGTAAACAATCATGCAGAAGATACCTCAGATTCAAGGCTGGCTTAATGCATTACCAATTCCCTGCACTGCCCTTTGGCTTAGCTACTGTGCCCAGGGTCTTTACAAAGTGCCTGGCACCAGTAATTGCATTTTGCAGACAAAGAAGTATACAAATATATCCTTACTTGGACTGTCTCATTCAAGCAGAGAACAAGACACTCTTCTTTGACACCTGGCATTTGTGAAAAGGCTTCTAACATGCCTACGGTACACAATAAATGAAAATAAGTCACAACTGGTACTCTCTCAAAAGATAACATTCCTGAGTGCAAGCTTGAATACAAATGCCCAGATGGCTTACCTCACGCCAGACAAGCAAAGGCAACTGACTACTTACTTCAAACTGATGGTAACAAAAACCCAGTCTTCTGCAAGACAAATTCTGCAGGCTCTGGGCTTCATGGCATCCTGCATACTACTGATTCCATATGCAAGACTGCATATGAGGAAACTTCAGTGGTGCCTAAAAAGTTTATGGAGTCAACATTCTCACACTCTGGAAACCATGATTCCTCTCATTCCCTGCCTGCAACAGAAGTTTCTATGGTGGGCAAAGGCATGTAATCAAAACATGGGACGGCCATTCACTCTACCCCCTGCCAGCCAAAGCATGACAACAGACACATCAGATTATGCCTGGGGGGCCCACATGGCAGGGAGATTCATTCAGGGCATATGGTCACCAAAACAAATGCATCTGCATATCAACCAGAAAGAGATGCTAGCTGTTCAAAATACCCTAACAGCCTTCAAGGACTTACTTCATCCAGGACAACTACTGATAAAGATGGACAACACCACAGTCATGTGGTATATAAACAAGCAAGGGGGCACACACTCATACCCCCTCTGCAGATTAGCCATGGCACCGTGGAACACAGCTTTGACCTACCGAATACATCTTCAAGCTCAATTCCTGCCAATAAAAAAAAAACACTCTGACAGACGATTTAAGCAGAAACCTTATGGACACTCACGAGTGGAAACTAAATCCACAAGTCTTCAGCATGATAACAGAGAAATGGGGGAGCCCAGACATAGATCTCTTTGCCTCTCCTCAAAGTTATCAATTGAAAAGATTCCACACAAGGACTTATCACAGACAAGCATGGAAAGTGGACACCCTATCCTTTAGTTGGAAAAACCTATCAGTTTACGCCTTTCCTCCTCTGCCTCTTCTCGCCAAGGTCCTCCTAAAAGTCAGACAGGAGAAACCAAAGATGATACTAATTGCCCCGGACTGGCCCCACCAATACTGGTACCCAGTCCTAAGAAACTTGTCTCAATACCCAGCTTGGACCTTGCCTCAAAGACCACAACTACTGTCCCAGCAAAACAATCAGATCCTGCACAATCAACTACAGACTCTGAACCTGGTAGCATGGCTGATCATGTAATCATACAAACACCTCTCAGTAAAGTACTAGAAAATCTTATGCTGACAAATGGAAGAGATTCTGTGCTTGGAATCGAGCACAAGGAACTGATACAGCAGAACCAAATATTCCTCAGATATTGCAATACTTAACTGAGGTGCTTGAAAAGGCCTATCTTTCTCATCAATTAAAATCCATGCCTCTACCATTTCAGCTCATTACAATACAGAGCCACCAATATTTTCTCATCCTTTACTAAAGCAGTATCTTAGAGGAGCCAAAAATTTAAAGCCTCCTAGAAGATCACCATTGCCAGCATGGGACCTCAATTATGTGTTGGAAAAGCTCACCCTGCCTCCATTTGAACCAGCTGCTACCGCTGATATAAAGTTCTTATCATGGAAAACAGCTCTGCTACTAGCAATTACTTCAGCAAGAAGAGTTTCAGAGCTACAGGGCCTCATGGCTATAGAGCCTTTTATCATATTTTACCCAGACAGGGTATCTTTGAGGACAAATCCTACATTTATGCCTAAGGTGGTTTCCAGTGTGGCTCTTAACTAAACAATTCATCTGCCAACCTTTTATCCAAATCCGCAGAACAAGGAGGAGAGAATTCTGCATTCCTTGGATGTACACAGACAACTGATATTCTACTTAAGCAGGACTAAAGCTCTAAGAAAAACTGAGCAATTACTAGTGACATATGCTGCAGGATCAGAGGGCAAGGCTACTTCAAAGCAGACAGTTTCAAAGTGGATAAGCCACTGCATTCGTTTCTGCTACTTACACCATTGTAAACCTGTGCCCAAGGGCATTAGGTCTCATTCCACCAGAGCTGCAGCTACTTCAGCAGCCTTTCTAAGGGGAGTACCAACCAAAGACATTCTAGAGGCTGCTACTTGGAGTTCTGTTCACACCTCTACAAAGCATTATCATTTGCCTCTTTACTCTAAATCCGGAGCAGGCTTTGCCACTGCAGTTCTGCAGGGCCTTATAGCCGCTCCTAATGCTGTTTAGCTCCAGTCCCCCAACCATAGCTTTGGGATTCTACCCAAATGTAATGACTGCAACAGTGAAACACGAAGAACATAGTACAGTCGTGTACACTTACCATAAATGTAGATGTTAGAGTGTATTCACTGTTGCAGTCCAGGTTATCCTCCCGCCATCCCCCCATCATTCTGGAGTTTATCTTTCCTTCTCTATCTTCTACAACCTATGTGGTGTATTTGCTTGTAGATGAAGGTAAAGTTTATATTGATGCATTTTTTTTTTCTACCTTTTTGGGGGCATTTGACATCGGGGATAAGAAAAACTAAAGAAAATGGTGTCGGCTGCATGTTTTATACCCCCGACGACCTGACGTCATGGAAGAAGAGACAGCAACATACGCAGGACCCAAGACTTTGAAATTCAGGCCAACTGAGGGCAACCTGCCAGCAGATTACCCAAATGTAATGACTGCAACAGTGAATACACTCGAACATCCACATTTATGGTAAGTGCACACAACTGTACTTTCCCTCTTTTACTACCCCAGGCTTTTCTGGTGTCTTTGAATCTGAAGACTGTTTACCTTCATATCCCTATTCACCATCCTGTCAGGAAGTTTTTATGTTTATTTCTTCCTTTCATTTTCAGTTCTCTGCTTTACCTTTTGGCCTCTCTATTGTCCAAAGAGTATTCACAAAATGCCTAGTTCCTGTGATTGATTTCTGCAGGCACCCAGGCATTCAGGTTTTTCCTTGTCTAGATGACCTGTTGCTTCAGGCACCTCCTCTCAGTCACCTGTTACAGGATCTGGAGTTCACCATCTCTCTTCTTCAAAGTCTGTGGTTCAATATCAACTTCCAAAAGTCTGTCTTGACTCCCTCTCATGATCATGTGTATCTGTGATAAGGACAATGCCATTATTGGTGCCTCTTCCACCTCCAAAAATGTTATCAGTGACAGCCTTCTTTCAGTTTCTTCTTCCTCTGACTGCCATTCCAGCCAGAGAGTTTCGGGCCCTGGGATTCATGGCCTCTTCTATTCCAGTGCTCACTTTTGCTAGAATGTACATGTGGAAGCTTCAGTAGTACCTGAAGTCGGTTTACCTGCAGCATTGCCACCATCTGGATTTCAGTGTATTTCTTCTTCCTTGTCTGAAGTGGGATTTTGGGAGGTGGATTCAACAGTTTGCTGTCAAGCCAGGCCTGCCCTTTCAGCCTCCAGTCCCTTCTCAATAACTGTTCACCAATGCCTCAGACATGGGGGTGTGGTACTTCATGTGGTCCCCTGTAAGTTCAGGGTTTCTGACCCCCCCCCCCATCAGAAGTCAAACCATATGAACATCATAGAGATAAGAGCTCTGATTCAGGCCCTTCAAGCTTTTCACCCATTGTTCTCCAGGCTCTTTGAAGGTGTACACAGACAACTCTACAGCAATGTGGTATGTCGACAAGCAAGGAGGCACAAAATCTTAACTCCTGTGCAGGATGGCTGTTCAGGCTTTGGAGGTGGTTCTGAGTTATCAGTTATTCTTCAGGCAGTATACATTTCCTTTAGAGCACAGTCTAGTGGCAGACTGTCTGGGTGCTTCACAGAGCTATGTTTCTGGACATTGTCCATCAGTGGGTTATTTTCCCTCCCCTGTGATCAGGCAATTAATGCATCTGGCCAGGGACAATCACCACAAGTTAACCTCACCAGCTGGACTTCCTTACACAGGACAAGGAGTCTCTCATCCATCGTCACTTTTCTACTCTTCAGCTGGCACTGTGGGTGATGGGTTTTGATCCCTATCAGGCACCTCTTTTTTGAGGACATGCTCAGGGTTTTACAGGAGGCAAGGAAACCCTCAACCAGAAAATCTTATATCTAAACAAGAGATTTTCTGTCTGGTGCCATGCTCGTAACCAGGACCCTTTTTCAGTAGGGTTCCCCTTGGTCCTCTTATTTGTGCGAGTTGCTGAATCTCTGTTGGCCTTTTGTTCTGTAAAGGCCCATTTATCAACCATTTCTGCTTGTTTACCCTTGAGTCCTTTCTTGGCTTCTCGTCAAACAATTTCTTAAAGGCATCCTGCATCTTAGGGCTCAAAGGAAACCTATCCCTCTTCCTTGAGACCTTTATTTTTGTTTTGGAAAAATTGACTCTGGCTCATTTTGAGCCTACAGAATCTACTTTTTTCAACACTGCACCTGGAAGACTATTTTGTTGCTGGCTCTTACTTCTGTTCAGATGGTTTCTGAACTCTAGGCCCTTATGGCCATTCCTCTTTTTTTGTTTTTTCATATGGACAAAGTGTCCCTTTGTACTAATCCTTCTTTTATGCCCAATATAGTAAATAAGTTGCCCTTGTACCAATCAATACAACTGCCTTCCTTTTTCTCAGTCTGCTAGTGAGAGGGTCTTGCATACCTTGGATTTGCACAGACAGCTCGCGTACAATTTGGATAAAACTAAGGCCATTTGTAAGTCTGATCAGCTTTTTGTTTCCTTTCAGCCCAGGACATTGGGTTTGGCTGTTTTTAAGCAAACTATCTCCCCCTAGATATCTAAGGCCATTTCCTTTTGTTATTCTTTTCATGGCAAATGTCTGTGTACTTCTGTTAGAACTCACTGCATTAGGGCTGTCACCTATTCTGGTGCTTTCTTCAAGGAGCTGGACACCAACTCCATCCTTGAAGCTGCTACTTGGCTGTCAGTACACACTGTACCTTTTCTAAGCATCATAAGTTTGATATGGGTTCTGGGGCAAGAGCAGGTTTTGCTTTAACTATTTTTTATGAGCTTGTTGAGGGCTCTTCTCAACTTTCCACCTCCCATTCTCGAGTTTTTTTCTCACCCTATAGTAAAGCACACTTCAACAGTGACACTGAAAGACATAGTACGGTTGTGTAAAAATCTTAACATAACAGTAGATGTACTTCTGTTCATTGTTACAGTATTTGCTCCCTCCCACCAACCGCCTCTTGTTTGTTCTGTTTTTTGTTTTTGATTCCTTTCTGGCTTAGGGTCCCCACCCTTTTCTTCTGCATTTTTTCCTTCTGAATGTCCATGAACTCCTTTCTCCTATGGAGACTGTTCTGTACTGGTGCACTTCAGTACTTGGTTGTAACTCACAACTCGAACTCAAGCCAAAAAAAAACAAACTACTACTTTCCCCCCCAAATCCTTCTCTTTGTCTTTTCTCCTGATATACAGTCATTGAAGTCACTTCTCATAATAAATTATTAGGGAGTGATAGTGGATACTAATCTTACATTCGACCTGCATATGTAAAATTGCATAAGAAAAACTCATCAAAAACTAGGGACACTTTACAAAGCCAAAAACCTTTTCACCAACCCAACTAAAACTACACTTGCCATTACTTATCTCCTTCCCACACTTTTTTATGGTGCTCCCATCCTTACCGACCTCCAGGCTTCACAAAAATTAAAACTTGAACAATGCTGTAACAAAGTTGATAAATTTGCATCACATACCTCTTTCAGCACCCACCACTGTATAGCACTAAAAGCTTAAATTGGTTAGAACTGCCTCATCAACTTATATGTGTATATATATATATATATATATATATATATATATGTGTGTGTGTGTGTGTGTGTGTGTGTATATATATAGATACATATATATATATATATATATATATATATATATATATATACATACACACACACACACACACACAGCTTCTTACCACGTATAAAATTATCCAGCATCCATCTGCCTGTGCAGCAGTAAAAAGCATTCTACACAACTATGTTCCCAGTCAGTCACTGAAATCCAGTGACCAAAAACTCCTCTCTACAAACCTGTCAAATTTGCTGGCCATTGTCTATTCTCATACAAGGTTGCTAAGACCTGGAACTACTTTCATGTATCCATCAGGTCAGTACCCTCCCTCCCATCTTTCAAGACCATTCTGAAAATACTTCCTAGCTACAGTATGGCTTTGTTCTTGCTCAAAACCATGATAAACAAAATCCTTAAATGTGAACAAGTACTTTTACATTCCTTACACCTGCTTACTTCACTTACCTTCTTACTTCTATTAAATTCTGTTTCCTCACTCTTTCTAAATATCTCTTAAGCCCATTTTTCCCTCACTTCATATTGCGGTTCCGGTTTGTATTAGACTAACTTGCCTTTCATTTCTCTACAAGCTATATAATTGTTTCTAAATATTAAATAATTGTCATATAACTTGTATTGATTCTTAACCCGTGATTTGATGACAGTTTTCATTTGATCCTGGACATGTGTTCATTTCCCAACCTTGGAACCGACTCGGCCATTACTACAGCTTGCAAAAGCCAAAAACTGTCAAGCTTAACCATTACCCACAATGGTTCTCTCCAGTTTACCTCAGATCTCATTTGCCACTCTTCTTGACAGATGTGTTCTGTATTGTTCTTGAGCTAAGTGTTGATTATATATATATATATATATATATATATATATATATATATATTTATCAAAATCTGGAAGAGTTTTCTACTTCTTTACCTTCTTATTAGTCATTAACCCACCAACTTCTTCCTATCCTTTTTTAGAATTGCCCTCTCCTTCTCTTTCCATACACCTCTGTGTATTCTGAACTGTCATTGTTGATAGTTTTCTTCCTATTTATTTCTCCTTCTATTAAAAAAAAGTTTCTGGATTCAAAATGCGCCAGAAATGCAGGCACAAAATTCCTATATCAGACACTCATTTGCTGTGTGTTTTTTGCCTAGGCCCTGTTCACCTTCAAGAAAACTGCACTATATGCAACAGTTTCAGTCACAGGGTGTTAGTGGAAAGACGTAGCAAACATATTTTGACAGGTGTGCATTGCTTAATAGCCACTTCTATATTTTGCGTTTTCAGCCTTTTAAGTTCGACTAAGATGCATTTGAAAGAATCCGTCTTCAGTCTTCTAATATAGACCCTGTCTGTGTCCCATATAATAGGTTTATTTTTTTGCAGTTTCAGTTTTGTTTTGTTTTGTGTGTGTATGTCTGTGTGTGTGTGTGCCTGTGTGTGTAAAACAGTAATTTTGAAATAAGTTGATTATAAGAAGGAAGCGGCAATTCCAAATGTTAGGTTTGATCTTTTCTGCTAATAAGATCTCATTGGGGTTTGGTATTCATTTTTGTTACCTTTGTGCATAGCTGCTTCAAATGTGTGTCTTTTATCTGCTTGATGCTTAACAGACATGTGTCATGTATGTATTTCCAGGGTATGTTGTGTATGTGCTTCTGTCATTTAGTCTTAACAATTGGGGTATGTTCATGTTAAACCTGTTTTGTTTTGTTGTCTGTGCAGTTTTCTCTTTCGTTCTGTCTAGTCAAGTACTCGTATGTTTTCTTCTTCCCTCTGAGGCCACTGCATGCATAATCTGCAAATGTGACAATGTAGTATGTACACAGAAATTACAATGAAAGAACACACACCTTTATTAATTAACCGTTGTTTTTCCATCCTGCCTCGTCCCAGTGGAAATGAATCAAATTTGTTTTACAACAAAGTAGTTCTTATAATAGTTATAAGTAGTTATAAATAGTTATAAGAGTAGTTGCAAGTTTCAGATTTAGTTTGAAGAAACTGGAGGTAGGAAGTTTCTAATAGCGGTGGTTTGTTAATCTACCAAAATGTTTTCATCTCTAGACATTCAGATTCATTTATTGTGTAGTAATCATTTCTGCAATTTGGATAAGATTAGTTAAAGAAGCAAAAGCCCAGCCTACATTCTTACACAGAAAACTACTAGAAATGAGTAATATTTTTCTACTTTTATTGCATAAAATTATGTTTTATTTTTCTCTGGCAGGACCCTGATGATTGGCTGGGTTGGCTCCCTGCTACTGGAATGGTATGACTGGCAGAGTGTGTTCTTCTTCTCAGGCTTGCTTACCTTGATTTGGGCATTCCAGACATGGAACCGCTTCTTCAGAGGAAAAGGTACCCAGGCACATCTCTGGTTATTGTTATGTAGTCATAGTGAGCATATTTTGTCCTAGAAACGTCTGCTTCAACGGTACAGAGTTATGATATCCTTCTGAGATCCTAGATCCTTGTTTAGTGTATTCTGTTCAGAAGTACTGAGACTGCTAGTTTACACTCTGTGAGTCTGCATCATTACTTACTGTCACTCTTGAAAGAGGAGATTTGGACTCCAGTAAACAGTAAGCCCCTGTCTATTAACTACAGTTAGGCAAATCTTCTTAGTGGTACCTGTGTAGATGTTGGCACTGAAATGCGTGTGCCTTCTGAACAGTTAGTTTTGCACTGGCCCTTGATGACTTATACAGACCATGATAGTTCTGTGGTTCTTGTACGAGTCTGGCTGTGCAGGAACTATAAATGTTTTCCTGCCAGAGTTTCTGCAGAACAGTGTCCTATGTCCTCAGCTTAGTGATTTCTGGACTTCAGAAGTTCAGCTCAAAGTGCTCTGTAATGATAATTTATGTATTTTCCCAGTAATTATGGTTTGATTTCCGAACACACACATGCACACACAACATACATATAAAATGGTCTAATCACCATTCACATACTTCTGTGCATGCATACTGTTGCTTTCGTGTTGGTACACAAATACACGAGTTTTCATGGGTTCTGTTTAAGCAGCTTTATTCTATACAAACACATCCCTGTAAAGGCTTATTTGACTATGTCTAAGTAACTTATATACAAAATAGCTGCTGCAATCATACGTGCTCACTCACTGACTGCTTCTACAAAATGGCACTAGGGATTGCACACACAGCCTCCCATGCTTGTTAAAGACATAGCACACACATGCTACACTCTGATCTGCATCCTCCCTCTTTGAGAAATAGATTATGCAATTTGTCATGAGATTATTTAGCATGCAGAAATCACAGATAATCTAAAGACATGCATTATATAATACTAAGTACACATATATGTGCAGTCAAGTCCACGTTGCTGTGTTTTTCACACTAGGATTAGAAACTCATCTATATCGTGTGACATAAAATTGGGAATCAGATTTAACAACTGGAACAGTTTCTGCAAAATTTGACCTGTGGAATGTTCAAATTACTTTCTGGCACAGAATCAGACTTTTGAGCACAATGTCTGACTCAGTCTTTGATTTAGAGTCTGTGTCACAGATACAATGTTGTGACTGCAATGGTGATGATTCTGGTACAAGAAGATTATGTGTACGATTCCTCCTATACTATACACCCTCGGAGCTTACCTAATAAGATCTCGGTTCGGCACAAGTGCCTGCTATTTGCCCTGGTCGATCAAAACCTTTTGTTGTCTGAACTCGTATTGTCTGCACTTCCTTCAATGAATAAAGTAATCTGCTCGATCTGTCATAACTAGATTTCTGGATATTACGCTTCTTTAACAATTGAGCCTTGATGGTTTTATTGTTCTTAGAATTAGGCTTAACAAACGTGATGAAATAGGTAGCGTAGTTCTAGTTTGTCTGGAAAGTAGTCTTTGAGCAGGTGAGCCAAGAATATCGTCACAAGGTATGTTTCTGAGATTAAAGTAAATTTACGAATGCATCGATATTGTCACGCTTTGACTTTTCATGTAATTGCTTTGCAGTCTGTACTGCTCGTTCAGCTAGACCATTGGATTGAGAATACTCAGGACTACAAATGACATGTACAAAGTCCCATTCTGTTGCAAATTTCTGAAACAGCTGGCTAGTAAATTGAGTACCATTGTCAGAATAAAGTTTGTGTGGACTACCATGAACTGAGAAATGACGTTTTAGCTTAGTGATAACAGCTGTTGAGGTTAAGTTTGGTAGCAGATCAGTCTAAAACCAGTTTGAGTAAGAGTCTACCAAAACCAAATAGTGTTGATTATTCCATTTAAAGATATCAGTTGTTACAGTAGACCAAGGTAGTTCAGGTATTGGATTCAGCTGAAGTGGTTCTCTCTGCAAATGCACTCTGGTACTATTACATACTGAACAAGAAGAAAGAACTCATCAATGTTTTTTGATAATGAAAGCCAAATTACTAGTTCTCTTGCCCTTCTCTTAGTGGATAATAAACCTGGGTGACCACGATGCAAAATTTGAATATACTCATGCTGTAAGGAAGCAGGAACATCAGTTTTAGGAGCTTTGAAAATAATGCCATCTT
Organism: Protopterus annectens; assembly: GCF_019279795.1. NCBI lineage: Eukaryota > Metazoa > Chordata > Ceratodontiformes > Protopteridae > Protopterus > Protopterus annectens. Next base: position 873,282,910 of record NC_056746.1, on the reverse strand, counting down.
CCATCAACAATTCATCTCTGTGAGGAAAATACGATTGCACCTCAGGTGATACACTAGATTGGTTTGATGGCCATCCAACACTGATGTAGTGATTAAGCTTTTGTGAAATCTGATCAGTCATAGTGTGATCTCTCAGCTGGTCTAGTGGTAGAAAAATTACGCACTGACATTACATCAAAGTCAAAGGTTTCAGCATCAAGCTGTTCTTTTGCACTTCTAGGTAATTCGGACAAGGTACCATCCAGATAGAGCAATTTACCTTTAGTGTAGACCATTTTGAAATTGTAATTTTGCAATTTGAGCATCAGTCTTTGTAATCTCACCAGAGCAGAATGCATAGGCTTCTTTAGAATAGTAACTAGAGGCTGATGATCCGTTTCAATTTGAATAGCTTCTCCATAAATATAATTGTGAAACTTGGAATATGTGAAACCTATTGCTAAAAGCTCTTTCTCAATTTGTGCATAATGTATCTCAGTTTGAGTTAGTGTCTTAGATGCATAGGCTACTGGTCTGCCCTCTTGAAGAATCACTGCACCAAGACCAAAATCACAGGATAGGACAACTGGTTTATTCACATCATAGTACCTTAACGTGGGGAGTGGGGGGATGGAAATTTTCTGCTTAAGCTTATCAAATGCTTTCTGATGATGTAACCATGACTATACAACATTTTTGCATGTTAGCTCTCTCAAAGGTGCTGTCAACTCACTGAAATCTGGTATAAATTTGCCCAAATAGTTGACCATGCCAAGAAAACGCCGTACACCTTGCACATTATCTGTTGCTGACATCTCGTAAATAGCTGTTTGTATGTCTTGTAACAAATGTCCTATGTAGGTTACTTCTGGAAGTCTGAATTTGTACTTCAGAGGATTAAACTTCAAATTGACTTCACATGCTCTGCCTAGTACTTTCTTGAGGTTTCTGTCCTGCTCCGCTTCGCCATTGCCTCCAAGTAATAGATAGTCTACTATTATGGCACAAGGATAACCTGAAAAAAATTTGTTCCATTGCACACTGAAAGACTTCACTTGCAGAATTTATTCCAAATAGCATCCTTAAGAATCTGTATCTGCCAAACTGAGTACCAAAAGTAGTTTGAAATGAAAGTCTGCGATCAAGCATCACTTGCCAAATAAACTCTCTGCATCCAAAACAGATAATGCAGTGGCATTTGGTATTAGAACTGCAACTTCCTCAACTATGCGCATTGGATGATATGGCCTCTCTAATGGTTTGTTCAAATCTCTAGGGTCAGTGCATATTCTGATTTCATCTGAGCCTCTGTTATGAGTGGCTACCATGGATGACACCCATTCAGTTTGTTCTGTGACTGGACAAATCACACCTTGCTGCACCATCTTATCCAACTGAGCTTTGACTTTGTCTTGCATTGCTATTGGAACGCTTTTGCTGCTCTGACCACTGGAGTGACCTCAAGGTCTAATTTCTTGGAATACAGAACTGGAAGTTTGCCCACCTTATCATCAAAAACATCAGCATACTCTGAGAAAATGGCTTCTGAAAAACTTGAACTTGGAACTGCACTCATATGATGAACTTTAGCAAAAGAAAGCAAATTCATTCTCATACTATCTTTGAGACCTAGTAAAGATTGCACTGGTCATTGAACTACATAGAATTGTAAGTTGTAACAGTTCCTAGCCAAATAACATGAAAGTATTACTGAACCTTCGGTTGAATTTCTTCACCTCCATACGCAGCAAGTCTCGCAGTGCTGGTTACATTGAGTTGTTCGTTGGTTCTCACTTTTGCAAATGTATCTGCTGATATAACATTGCACTTTCATCCAGTGTTTACTTTGAGCTCTGTGGATTTCCCATTGATCCGAACTGTGCAAAACACTTTACTCCTTGTCAAGAAGTTTACTGCATCAACTCTTTCTCCCAGCACTGATGCACCATCCGTGTAGAAAGCTGACTGCTTTGGCTCTACTTGATCAACTTGCTTTCTTGTGCGATCTTTCTTTACAACTGTGTGAGTCTTACTTGATTTGCAAAACTTTTGAAAGTGGTTCCATTTCTTGCACTTATGGCATTGCTGACCATATGCTAAACACTTCTCTCTTTTAGACTCATGATTTGCATCACAATAACAATAGTTAACAAAGCTAGACTTGGGTTTTGCTGTCTCATGTTTGTATGGCACTGAGTTGGTGGTGGAGCTTGCACTTTTGCTGGAACTCTCTGGAAAACTTGGCACCTTCTTTGGAAACCCTGTTGGGTGCCTTTTGCTTAGGCCTGTTTCTGCTTGACATTTGTTGCATACTGTCTGTCTGCTCTGGAGTTTACTGAAACCATGTTTTTGACACTTGTAAGCATGTTCGTGTGCCTTTCTGTCACCTCATGAATCTGATAAATCTTTGTTGCTTTGCTTAATGTCAAATCACTGTCACGAAACAAAATATTTTGCAATGCAGCACTGCTAATACCACATACAAGTCTGTCCTTTATCAGCTCATCTTTCAAGTCCACCACACCAACACGTTTTAGCCTTGTTCCTCAAGTCAGTTATATAAGCTGCAAATGTTTCCTCTGGCTTCTGATTTTGTGTGTAAAACATATACCTCTCTAATGTTCGTTTGGGAGTTGCACATTTCTTTGAACTTGCATTTTAAACTCTCTGGGTCTTAGCTTGCACAACAATATAGTGGTCTGCACCCTCACCTTCATATACTGCTGGTGCATATACAAATGATCGCTCTCTTTCTGTAGCCTCAGATCCTGCTAGAGTTAGCAAAATAAATGCCCTTGTGTGTGCATCTCTATCTGCTTAAACTGCTTGTATAAAAATATCATACTGCTGTTCAAATATTCTTCAGTTCTCAAACACAAGTGGTTGAGGTTTTCTAAATCCATCTGCCATATTAGCATATACCAGCAAAGGGTTTTGTAAATACTTACAAATACACACGCACACACACACACACACACACACACACACACACACACACACACACACACACACACACACACGCACGAGTAGACATGTGAGCAAATGTGTGTGCTCATGTCTATATGAATATATGACACAACTGGTCCCCCTGCACCCTCCATGTAGAGGGCTTCCCCCCACTCCCTCCTTTATATATACTAATTGGGGAGAAAACTAAAAATAGTACTCACTGGGAATCTTTGTCAGGCAATGAATAGAAATACATCAGAACCCACAAAGACTCAGTTTATTTGTGTACCAGCATAAAAGCAACATGGTGTCAGAACCGGGATGGAAAAGAGCAAAACATTTGGAGTCATGAGATGTAAAGACAGTGAAGATAAAACCAAGAGAAAACTGTGTGTGTGTGTGTGTGTGTGTGTGTGTGTGTGTGTGTACGCACATGCTTTCTTCAGAATTAAATTTTCTTAGCTTATATATGCACATATACACATACATACACACAAACGCACACGTTTTATATATATATATATATATATATATATATATCTATACATGTATATATATATATATATATATATATATATATATATATATATATATATATATATATATATATATGTAATATATATCTATAGAACCACTACTAAATACCGAACACTCACTCTACCGACGCCCAAAATCCCGAGACCAAACACCCAAAACACTACAATACCGTAAAACCAAAACCGCGAAATTCAAACTACCGAAAACTACACACAACATACACCACACACAGACACATACACACACCTTCCCCCAAAACACAAATGCACAAACCTAACCTACAGACAAGCACCCTCCATGTGGGGGGCTGTGGCCCCCACAGCCCCCCTTCTTAAATATTCTAACTCCAAGGTCGCACTACCCAGACAAACACATGAGTACACCACCACACGCCTACATCCCCTCGCACACACACACATCGCACTCACAAGACACACTTACACTCTAAACCTCTAACCAACACAGTTAAACAGAAATACTTATCTGCCCTTTCACAATACCGTAACACCAGAAGCGCGAATTTCAAACTCCCGATAGTCGGGATTTTGAAATTTGCACTTCTGGTCTTTCGCTAGTTTGGTGTTTCGGCTATATGGTCTCGAAAGTTTGAAATTCGGTATTTCAAACTTTCGAGATTATGTAGTGTTCCCATATATATATATATATATATATATATATATATATATACATACATATATATATATATATAGAGAGAGAGAGTACAATGTATTAGTTCCTTGTTATCTGCTGTGTGTGTGTCCAAAATGTCAGAAATGTACTACATTTTTATGTTTTTCATCTAAAGTGTGAGAAAAGATTATATTTATGTATTTATTTTCAGATCCTGTAGAAATTATTGCAAAAAGCATTGTATTTTGTATAAATATGGTGCTTATCTGGTGGGCTTCTGCTAAAATTAGCTCTGCCCAGTTAAAACTTCTTAATTGCCAAAAAAAATATATAAACATATGAACATTTTGTGAAATAAACTGAAATCTGAGCGGGAATGAAGCTACTGTGGCCAGCTTGTAGCCCTGAAACATTGATCATTAATGCAAGGATGCTGGTGTTACACTGCTAGACATGCTGTAGATTGGATTACATATCATTTGTGCTATTGGACTTTTTACATCAGCGACCTCTGTGTTACACTGGTTTATGATGTTTAGTGGATGACACTTGAACTATGCTGGCTGTCATCTCATCGCAGTGCATTTAAAACCTTTCTCTTTGCAGGTCCATTGTTGTCTTTAGAAAGCGCTGGAGCTTATGTATCTCCATCAAAGCATGCTCAAGTGCCATGGAAGCAGTTGTTTAAGAAAGCCCCTGTGTGGTAAGTGCTATCTAGTGGTATATTATACAAAGTAAGTTTGATGCATATTAGAGGTCCAAGGTTCACCATCATCAAAATATTTATTCTGGGGAAAAGGAAGTAGTCATTAAGGTAATGGTCCATTGTTATATTGTGTCACTTCATGATGGTTTCAGTTATCTTTATAGCTTTTGTATGAAAAAGAAAAGTGAAAAGAAACCACTGTGAGATAAGGTGACCCAGGCTGTATTCCAAAATGCTTCTCTGTAGCAGTGTTGCTGTTTTGTGATGTAGGTTGAACTAGGGATTTTTCTCAGTCAGTTAAGAGTGAGGTTTTACTCCCTGCAGACAGTAATAATGTAGAGAGTCCCCTCATTAATTCTGACACCGCTAGTCATGCTATGGTGTTAGCCATGCCTATAGTGCAGTATGAGCTACCTTGTACCATGAAAGCCGATAGTGCTTGAAGTGCAGACTATATGTGGTACTTTTGTTTTTCTGTAACTTTATCACTGTACTGAATTTGCAGCAGTAAGTGTCAAGTTTAGGCACATTAACTTTGAAAAAAATGAATCTGAACAAGAAATGCAAATGGTAGCTTTTCTTGTTCAGCTGAAAAAAATTCTCATATGTAATTTTCCTTCTGACTGACCATTTTGGTCAGTTGTGATCCATCTGGCCAGTGATTTGGAATGTGTCACTTAACCAACCAACTGCTGATAAGTATTAAAGAGTTAGCATAAATGGAAACTAGCATAACTTAATAAAGGCTGCAGATGGAGGTGGAGAGTAGTGTGAAGGAATGACAAATGCCATTGTACTGCCTGAAACATCTTATAGCACTTCTGGCTCACTGTCTGCTTCCTAATTCCATAGCTCTTATTTGTATCACAGGGATTCTTCACATTTGTGGTTTCATCACAGTCAATTCTGTTGTTTGTCACTTGCTTGTCCTGCTTTTTGGTTAATATATTACTGCATAGAAGATGTAAGAAGCTAGTCAATACCCCCACAAAAGGTGATAATATCTTGGACTTGGTATTAACCAACATGAGTAACCACTGCAGCATCCCTACAGTATCATCCTCCCTGGTAAGATCCGACCTTAAAGCTGTCACTTTTGAAGTCGCCATCTCCTCCACCCCCCCCCTAGCTAGGGTCAAACAAAAAAGACTTCTCCAAAGCTGATTACAGCATCCTGAGGGATGGTATAAACCGCTTCACAGCTCCCCACCTCTCTAGGAACTGGCACCAGTATCCAAAACTATACCAAAGCACTATATGAGCATTTCTATAGATGCATGGAATCAGGAATACCCGACAGGACCAAATCATCCTCTGCAAGGAAGAGTAAACCTGTCTGTTGGACTTCTGCAATAAATAAACTCATAACAAAAGGAATAAATTGCTGTCCAGGACCAAGAAGGAGCAGGTGTCCAATTGGAAGCAATCTCTCCTTAGCTAAACAAGTAAATAAGAGCACTAGTGAGATCCTCCAAAGCACTGGTGATATCCTCCAAATCAAACTTTGAGTCCAAATTGACCACATCTACTAGAGATAATCATAAGGTGTTCTTCACCTGAGACAATCATAAGGCCTTCATCTATGTTCACAATCTCAAAGTAAGCATCCAGGTCAAGGACACCACATATACAAATGTCATAAATATAGCGAGCTTGCTTGCTGACAGATTCAGCGAAAACTTCACCCCTGTCAGTAAATCAGGACATTCCCAGTACCTGCCCCCTTCTCCTTATATCTAGGGAACAGGTCATCACTGCTCTCTCAAAGGCAAAAAATACAGCCTCCATGGAACCCGATAACATCCCAGGCTGCATCTTACATGAACTCTGGCAGGAACTTGCAGCACCATTAGGCACCCTATTCAACCAAAGACCAAGTACCAGGTTTGTCTCAAGTGAATGGAGGACAGTCACTGTCATCCATTTGCACAAAGATGGAGCGTCCATCAATCCAGGAATTTATAGACCCATCAGCCTAACTAGCCTGATCTGTAAGGCCATGGAATGGATTATTATGGACCTCATTAACAAGGACATTGGCAACCTCCAAACACTGAATCCCAGACAGTTTGGGTTTGTCAAGGGGAGGTCATGTCTGTTAAATTTGGTCGACTTCTTTGAGAAAGTTACCAAAGCCAGAGACGAGAGAAATATGGTGCAGACCACCTACCTTGACCTGGCCAAAGCCTTCAACACTATCCACCACTCGGGCATAATAGACAAACTCTGTCAGCTATGCATAAATTCATATGTTACCAGGTGGGTAGCTAACTGGCTCACTGATAGAGCCCACCTAGTTAAAGTAGGGGAAGCCACCTCAAGCAGTAGATCCGTAACAAGGGTCATACCCTAGGCTTCGGTGTTGAGGCCTCTGTTATTTGGGATATACTTTTCTGAAGTGCAGGCCAAAAACCAGTGGGCTATGGCTGACCAGGTTTGCAGATGACTGCAAGCTGGGCACTCTCATCAGTTTCCCTAGTGATGTGGACATCCTCCAAGAAAGTTTTACCTATAAATTGACTGGTGCCAGAAACCTGGCCTCAAGCTGAATATCAAAAAATGCATCATCATCCCTTTGGGGAGAGTGACGTTCCTACAAATTGTCACATTAATAACAATGTCCTAAGCACACAATCAGTTGTGAGGGATTTGGGCACCCAGGTTGATAGCAGCCTGATTTTTGACCACCATGTTGCTTCCGTTGTATGGAAATCTTTCTACATGGCCCACCTCATAAGTAAGGGTATCTCATCCAGGGACAAGGAGGTTATAACATCCCTGTATTCTTCCCTTATAAGGCCCATTATTGAGTGCAATGCCCCATTCAACATGTACCTCGCAAAGTAGATGCAGCAGTTGGAGACCACAAAGGTTCCTCACCAGGAGAATCCAGGGCCTCAAAAATCTGCCATACACAGATAGGCTAAAAGCCCTATCCCTCTACTCAGTTTCATACAGACTCCTCAGAGGTGACCTCTGTCTGGCATACAAGGTGATCTCGGACCCTATCTTGATGGGACTGCTACATATCTGCAAGTCAAGCTCCACCCAAGTAACCTGCACGCGTGGCCTCAACCTGGTCTGTGACATCAATAGGATTTGTTGACAGGACAGATTTGTGTCCAGATGTCTCCCCCATCTGTGGAATAGACTCCCTCTCCACATCAAACAGAGTACCTCTTTACCCCGTTTTAAGCACAAACTGGATGGGATACAGAAAATACATCCCTGGGATTCCACCTGTGTCAGGTGCTGACTTGTCTAAACATGGGCTAAACTCTTTATAAGGTTTATAAGGGTCTCTGGGCAAATAGCCTAGTAACTTCCTATGATCCTATAAGCTGTTGGATGTAGAAAAAAGAAGAGTTATGAGCTATGGAGCAGGGGCATAGCTAAGCATATAATGTAGTGTAGTCTGCTTAAAAAATAATGCATTTATTTTGTGCAGTGAGATGTGCAAGAATGTAAATTTAAAAATGGTGGTGTGTTTCTGTTTGTCATGGTTTGTGGTTATATATAGGTTCATAGGTTGGTTCATAGGTTGGTACTAGGCTATCAGCCCTAGGGCCTATACAAGCCTAGCCATAACAATTCCCTGGCTATTTCTTCCCACATTATTTACTTTCCTGGACCCCTGTCTAGCAGGGCGACTGACGTGATCCCTGGGGTGAATTTCCTTTCTCCCATCGTCAAGGTTCCTCTTGAAGAGGTCCAAAGAGGCACTCTACTTGACATGTATGGGCAATCTATTCCAGAGTCTGGGGAGTCTCTGGGTCAGGAACCTATCCCTCCAGCATGTTTTGTTTATTGTGATGACAAGGTTTAGATCCCTGGAGTGTGTAGCTCTGAGGGATTGGGATTTCTTTAAGTGTAGCATGTCCAACAGCTCTGGGTTTGACATGGCCTTATATGTTAAGCAGAGATCGCCTCTGAGTAGACGATATGCGACAGAGTATAGCTGGAGTTTTTTAAGGCGGTCAGCATAGGGCATCTGCTTTAGGCCTGTGATTCTTTTAGTGAGGTATTTCTGAGGCCTTTCCAGTTGTTGCAGATGTCTTGAGAGGTACATACCAAATGAAGTGTTGTATTCTATAATGGGTCTAATGAGGGATGAGTACAGTGGGACAATGACCTCCTTTTTTCTGGATGAAAAGCCCTTCGTGATGAGGTGTGCCACATAGAATGATTTCCTGACTGTTGTGGCGATGTGGTTATGGAAGGTGAGACCACTGTCCACCTGTGTCCCTAAGTCTCTTATCACACTTTCTGTGTTTAGTGTACTGCCACCTATATGGTAATTCATGGATACATGTTTTTTCCCAAAGGGGATAACAATACATTTCTTGGCATTGAGCTTGAGCCCATGTCTCTGGCACCAAGCATCTGTTTCTGTAAGGCCCTTTTGTAGACTATCCACATCATTTGGGGATTCAGTAATGGCTCCCAGTTTGCAGTCATCTGCAAACTTTGTTAGCCAGAGTCCCTTAGTGTTGACCTGTACTTCAGAGAAGTAGATGCCAAACAAGAGTGGCCCCAGGACTGAACCCTGAGGTACTCCACTTGTCACTTGTCTGGAGCTGGATTTGGAGTCGGCTACTTTTACAGTGTGGGTTCTATCAGTAAGCCATTTAGCAACCCATTGGGTGACATAGGGATTAATGCCCAACTTAGTAAGTTTATCTATGATTCCAGAGTGGGGGATGGTGTCAAAGGCCTTGGCAAGGTCTAAATAGGCTGTGTGGACCACCTTACCCTTGTCCATGGCTCTGGAGACTGATTCAAAGAAGTCAATCAGGTTCAGGAGACAAGATCGCCCTTCACAAACCCAAACTGGGTGGGGTCCAGTGTTTGAAGGTTGCCAATGTCTTTGTTTATAAGTTCCATGATAATACGCTCCATGGCCTTGCAGATAAGGCTTGTCAGACTGATGGGACAGTAGTTTCCGGGATCCAAGGTGGATCCCCTTGTGGATTGGGATAACTGTAGCTCTGCGCCACTCAGTGGGCACAAAACCTGAGGTGAAGCTATGATTAAACATGACACTTAGGTGAGGTGCCAGTTCATATTGTAGTTCATGTAGTACACAGCCCGGGATGTCATCTGGTCCCATGGATGCTGTATTCTTGGCTTTAGAGAGTGCGTTTTGTACCTGTGTGGCCGTTATTACTGGAATTTGGCAATCTTCCGGTATTGAGATGGGCCATTTAGGGGGTGAGAGGGGGGTGAAGTTGGCACTGAATCGATCTGCCAGGATATTGGCAATATCCTTCGGTTCAGTATATTTCATGTCATTCTGTTTTAGCTCAGAGCAGATCTGAGCATTGCCATTTAGATTCTTGACATAGTTATAGAATGCTTTGTGGTTGTCTTTGGAATCTTTGGCAATTTTATTTTCGTAACTAGCTTTGGAGGATTTTATGAGGCATCTCAGTTTCTTACTGAGGCTAGTAAGGGAGTTTATTGCATCCTGGGATTTTCCTTTTTTCTGCAAAAGTTTCTTCCTTTTGTTGTAAAGTTTTGTTTATGGCAGGGGACCACCAGATTGGCTTCCTTTTTTTGGATGAGAGCATTTTGGTTCTATTTGGGATGGCACGATTCATGCATGAGTGGATGTGCTCGTACAGTGCCTTAGTGTAGGATTCAGCAGTTGAACTTTCAGTTCCCGTCTGCATGGGTGTCATGAAGTTTGTCACTTCTGTGAAGTTGGCTTTGGAGAAGTTTTTTACAGTGGTTTCCTTACTGGGGGGTGGGGGTGGGATGTGGATGTTAAGGGTGATTAGCTTATGGTCAGACCTGACTAACGAGGGGGTGACCATAGGTATGGAGCATTGATTTCCCATGTTGGTAATGACCAGGTCTAGGATATTGGAGCCCCTGGTGGGACTGTGGATTAGTTGATCCAGGGCGTTGGAATTTATGAATTCCAAGAACCGTTGCGCAAAGGTGTTGGGACATGAGTAGTTTTCCCAGTTAATGACAGGGTAGTTAAAATCACCCAGTATTAGGGTGTTTGGTTCTATCTTAATATTTTCCAGTATGTTTAGAAAGGTGTAGTGAGAATCTTGGGGTATGGTGCGGGATCTGTAGCAAGCTACAATTTGGATTGCAGTCTTACCTAGTGTTAGTTGCACTTGGAGAATTTCAGACACATTGTGTTGGCCAACTAGCCTGGTGGTGTGAATATCCTTGGTGAATATTGACACTCCTCCACCTTTAGTGTTTCGGTCCTGGTTTGGTGGCCGAAAAGTGTGGTAAGAGTTGTAGCCTGGTATTGCAGGGGTGCTCTCTGGAGCCTTGAACCAGGTCTCAGTTACTGCACAGATATCGATGTTCTCCATTTGTAGGAGTGCCTCGAGAGAGTGCATTTTGAGGTTTAGACTTCTAACATTGAGTAGCATTACCTTCAGATTTTGCATGCTTGTACCTGTTACGGTGGTGGTTATTTTGCTAAATGGCATTTTTTTTTTAATTTCGGTAACTGTGGCTGGCTAACTGAGATTTTTGCTTAAGCATGACATTTCAGTCTTTTCCAGTATTGAAAAGATGTGTTATCAAAAAATGAACTGTCCTGTTTGGGGATAGAAGAGGGACTAAATGTGAGTTTGTGTGTGTTTGGGGATAGCTACATATCACAATTTGGTTCACAGCTACATAAAAAACAATGTGGCTACACCTGTGCTCTTGAGTATTAATGACTGGAATGTGTACTGCATATTCCATTACAGTTATTAGGTGTCACAGGCAAGCAGGTTCCCTGGAAAGGGAAGTTTAGAAACACTGCTCGTAAATGGTGAGAGAATTTAAGACTTAATGGGACAGAAATCAAGGCTATTTATGTAGGAGCTTGCAGAATTATCATCTGTATCTTACCCCAAAAACAGGAGAATGGGCAAGGTATATAGGCCAACAGGTCCCAAGAGGGATTGTTTGTCTCTCTGTTTTTAATCTGTGAAAATAATGAAGATTCATGCAGGGTTGTTTTTGTTAGGAGCTTCCTTGTATTATGGGTAGACGCACATCATTTTTAAAGTTGTTGGGAAAGAAACAAGGTACTGGAAGCAGAGTAGGCACTGTTTGCACTTGTTACATGAAGGTGAGTGCTATCCACAGAGTAGGAGGACCACAGTTTCTTACCGTCTGCTTTAAAATCTGAAGCATCTTTTTGAGTGCTGTGTTTGTTTTTCAGCTGTAGTATGTCTTAGCATATGATCTTACTGTACTTTTTTGGATTTGTACTGCACTACCCTACCTGGATTTTAGCAGTGCTTGTCACTTTGGCCTTGATTAAAAAGCTGTTTGGAACATGTATTGGCTTTGTTAAATACTGCAGCTTTTCCCTGTTTTGAGTCTTTTAAACATTTTGTCCCCCCTTATTTTTTACAGGGCAGTTATCCTCTCTCACCTTTGTGTCAGTGGCAGCTTTTTTACCCTTTCCTCATGGCTTCCTACCTTCTTTAAGGACACATTCCCAGAGTCAAAGGTATGTTCACTTTGGCTTTCCTACGAATGATAGGACATATTTGCAGAGGTTAATTTTGATAAGTTCATATAATGTATTTAAACAATTTAAGGTGTACGTTTTTTACTTTTTTAAAGCTTTTGTTGAAGTACATATACATAACACATTTACTAAACTATGTAAGTAATCCATCCATTAAAAGTAAATAAATGTGGACAAAAGAAATGTAAAAGCCCATCACGTAATTTCAGTTCAGTTTCATGTGGCTGGGGTTAGGCGTATATTCATTATTTCTCCTCCATGTAAACCTTTTTACTTGTAGCAGTTGTGTTCAAGCAGCTGCCTGGGAGACACTTGCTTGTCTCAGACCCCACTGTGATCTTACCACATGCAGTGCAAATAAGAATTGTGTCTGAAATCCTCCGGGGTAGGGTTTAGGATATACAGCAGTAGTAGAGAGATAAAAAAGTCTTGCTCTGCGGTAATTGAATTCTGGCAGATATATTCAAAAAATGAGAACAAGTCACCACAGCCTTTTGAGTAGCCAGAGCTGTGTAACGTTCATTTGATTATCATGACATCCCCCCCGCTTTGAGATCCCCACTGACCGAGGCTCTTTCCCAGTCTAAGCTATTGATATGATTTTATGTGATTTATGCATATTGATCATAAGCTCTATGGATTTCCAAGCTAACTCTTCTCGATTTTTTGCTCTTTCTGCCCCGTCTGCTGACCATCCGTTCTTCCTTCCAGTTACCAAATTAGCCTATTAATTCCCCTGTGGCTACTAGGGGTGAGACTGTGACTACCAGAAAGAGGGAGAGAGGCTGTTGTATAGCATTTTAAGCCTTATCACACTGTGTTGGTTCATGCACAAAACTGTCACGTGAACATGTGAAGAAAATGTCCCCACCTCTATGTTGATGTGCCCATCTGAGGGTCCAGTCCTCAAGTAACATGCAGCGGGACAGCATAGGGTTCCATTCCACATTGCACTTCATCTTTTCTGAAGACCTGTCCTTCTGTGACGTGGCATGTATTTCTCCATGCTGTACAGTATGCACTTTCAGCACAATGTTAGTTACACACCTTCTCAGCATACATGCCTTGCCCCTTGATAGAGAGAAAGGGGGGGTGAGAGGACACAGACTTATCAGTCCCTCTCATCGCCGTGCAGCTCTGCTGTTGCCAGGACTACTAAATGAACACCAGTCAGGATATCGTAGTTGGGACTTCATCCCTGTACTCAACAGAATTAATGATTTCTAGCCTGAATCATTTGGAGTAGCTTCCTAGGGTGTTCACACTGAAGGGACTTTGTGGGTGTATGCATACACACACGCACACGCACACACACACATACATATATATAAAATGTATTAACAGGTATGTGTGTTTAACTATAAATATATATGTGTGTGTGTAATAAATATATGTATAAATTATGTAATGATTGGTCGATGTGTTACTTGGTCAAAAACAAAACATTCACCAAAACATGTAATTCATTATTACATAAAACAACTAGACCCTCAGTACATCAAAAAAGGAAACCAATTTCCTTTTCTGATGCACTACTCAAAACACGCCTACATGCATGATAAATTTGTCTGAATGTTGGTACTGTTATGGGAAGGGCTTTTTTTAAGTTAAGACGCGTGTTAATGTTAGAGGCAGGAGCAGGGCTAGTGTTAGCAGGTGTTACTGTGGTGAAGCAAGGGGCCCCCTTCCCATAACACTACCACTACCCAAGACATCTGGGACACACACACACACACACACACACTTACATACACTAAATCTCTTCCCTAACCTAACCCTAACATTAAATGCTTACATTCGTACACACACATGTTCTATCCCCTTACCTAATCTTTACTCTTACCAACACACACATTCGCAAATACATACACATACCTTGTATATATTCCTGTTAACTGTTTTGATGTAACAAATGTTCATTTGATGAATTGGATGATGTCCTTCAAGGATGCATCTGCAGTCCTTACAAATGGGTTGTCCTGTCGTCAGGCAGCCCTTCGGTCGGCCGGATTCCAAAGTCTGGGTCTGGCCTCGGCTGGTGTCGCACTTCACCCGACGTCATAGCTGCAGTTCTTCGGGTATAAAGGCATCAGCCGATGCCATTTTCCTCAGTCTTTCTTGCGCGTGGCCAAGCAGAAGCTGTTCGCAAGTGCCGGTCGGGCAGATCCAGAGATTACTACTACCGAATACTACTTCAAGACTTCTAAAAAGCTAAGTACCCCGTTGGGGACTCTTTCTTGCCTCAGCCGATGTCAGAAAAAGTGAATAACTGTTTAACTTGTGGGAAACAAATACCTCATAAAGATTTCCACTCTTACTGCTTACCTTGTTTAGGCCCAGACCACGATGTAGCAGCTTGTTTAGCCTGTGCTTCTTTCAACCGACAAACGCTTAGACGTCGGTCGGAGTTTGCTGAACAGTTTTTCGGCTCAGATTTTGCGTACATAATGCCGTCGGATCCTCCGACTACTCAAATTGTTAAGAAATGCAAAGAAAAGGACCGACACTCGCGGTCCGCGGTTTCGGCCGAAACCACGGTTAAGCAAACCGAAACCGAGCAAACGGTTCAATCTTCAGCCGAATCCATGACTACTACCGAGGCCCCCTCTACCCTAGTTGAATCGGCCTCTGAAGTTTTACCTACTTCTGTGGTTTCACAAGACTTATCGGACACCATCCCTTTGGATGTTTCTACCCCAGCACGTGGTGCTGCTAGGCCTCCTGCAGCCATGTCTATAAAGGCCTTTGCCAGGGCTAAAGCAGCCAAAACTTCTAAGTCTGTGCCTGTTAAGCCCCCCTCTCACAGGCCCAGTTCCAGTTCCCAGATGCTTACTCTGGCAGAGGATCTCATCTCTTTAATAAGGGGATCCCAATCTCACCCAGACAGGGCCTCTCAACCTCCAGCAAAGAGACCTAGAGCAGAGCCCCCTGAGCCAGTGTCCTCAGATGACTCTTCTGATGATACAGACAATACAGACCATCCAGAGGCTCCTTTTTCTACTTATGAAGATTCAGATGCTGAAGAATCGATTCCTTCTGCTTCTCCACCAGAGGAATTTTCATTTGGGGAAACTTTACATGCCATGAGAGAGCAATTCCAATGGCAGGGGCAAGATTTCTCAGATTCAAGGAAAAGGCTTAGGACCTTTTTACACTTACCGCAACATAGGCCCTTAGCTATACCTCCAGTTCTTCCTGTTGTGGATGATGCATTCAATGATGCTTGCACTGCTCCTGATACTTTACCTCCAGCCCCTGCTAAGCCCGATAGGTTCTACAGGGTCCCGGACACTCATCACCATTTATACAAGGCTCCTTTCGCAGATCCTGAGACTATCTCCCAGGGGCCTAAGGCAGTAGCTTCGACCTCAGCTAAAAAACCCCTCCCTTCTGAAAGGGAATCCAGGTCCTTAGAGAGATGGGGTAAAAAAGTATACACCTCTGCTACTCTCTCAGCTAGAGCATTGAACTGTCAGTTTCATATGATCCAATACCAAGAGTTTATGCTTGATCAGTTAACTAAGAAACTGTCCTCGGATGATTCTTTAGATAAGAAATATGTTCTAGAAATGGTGAATAGCATTCAGCAGGTTAGTAACCATTCCTTAAAATGTGGCTATGATGCACTGGAGGCTTCATTTAGATCAGCCATGACTGGCACAGTTATAAGAAGGCATGCATGGTTGAAAGAGCAGGTCTTGCCGGATCATGTTAAAGCAAAGCTATTAGATGCTCCTATGGATAAGGTCAGTTTATTTGGTTCTCCTGCCCAACAGGTACTGAAGAAAATGGAAGAGAAGGCAAAATCTGTACAAACAGTAAAAGATTTCTTACAGGTTCAGCCTCCAAGGTTTAGCAGGAACTGGCCTTCCAAAAATTGGTCCTTTCCAGACTCCTCTAAAACTCAGAGCGGCAGGAATAGGCGTTCAAGAGGCAGAAATCAATCCAGAGGAGGTGCCTACAGGGGACGCCAGTGGCAAGGTAACAACCAACGAGGCACAGACACAGCCACTACCACTGCAACAGGACAATCACAGTGACTTGGCTTTGACACCGCCTACCAGGGAACAAATAGCAGCACCCTTAGGTGGAAAGTTAGCACTATTTTCAAAAAACTGGCACTATATCACAAGAGACAAGTGGATTTTGCAAACTATAGACCAAGGCTACAGGTTTCATTTCCACACTTTACCCAGAAAAAGAGGAATGCCAAACCTACCACCAAATCAAAAGACAGAAGCTCTAAAACAAATAGCTCAATTAGCAAGGATGAGAGCTGTGGAAAGGGTACCACCTATGGAACAAGGCAAGGGATTTTACTCCAGACTCTTCCTGGTACCAAGAAAAAAATTGGAGGCCTATTCTCGACCTGTCCGCTTTAAACACATTCATCATCGTTCCAAAATTCAAAATGCTGACCCTACAGCAACTTCTTCCCATGCTGGGCAAGGAGTATTGGCTGGTAACTCTAGATCTCAAGGAGGCATACCTGCACGTCCCCATACGACCACATTGCAGAAGATACCTCAGATTTCTTGCAGGATCAGAGCATTATCAATTCTCAGCATTGCCCTTTGGCTTATCTACTGCCCAGAGTGTTCACGAAATGCCTGGCATCAGTAATCGCTCACTGCAGGCTTCAGGAATCCAAATTTATCCATACCTGGACGACTGCCTGATACAAGCGGACAACAAAAACAAGCTAACAGAAGACTTACAAAGAGTCATTTGCTTACTACAGGCCCTGGGATACACAGTCAATATAAAAAATCAAGACTGATACCATCCCAAACAATAACCTTCTTAGGTGCAGAATTGGACACAGTAAAACAGATGGCATTCCTAACTGCAGAAAACAAGAACAACTTCCTCTCTACTTTTGGCATTAACAAAGCAGAACAAACTAACAGCAAGGAAAGTACTGCAGGCCTTGGGCTTCATGGCATCCTGCATAATCCTGGTCCCCCATGCCAGACTGCATATGAGAAAGCTACAGTGGTACCTAAAGAATTTATGGTCTCAACACAGGCACAGCTTAGAAACCGAAATACCACTAATTCCATGCCTGAAACAAGAGTTCCTATGGTGGGCTCAGGCATGTCAGTCAAACCCAGGTTTGCCCTTCCACAGCATTCAACCAAGCCAAACCATCACAACGGACGCCTCAGACCTCGGTTGGGGGGCCCACATGCTGGACAAGTGCATACAAGGCTTATGGACTCCAGAGCAGCTGCACCTGCACATAAATCAAAAAGAAATGCTGGCAGTACAACTAGCAATCCAGAATTTCAGACCATTCCTCCAAGAAGGCCAGTTGATGATAAGGACAGACAACACCACAGTCATGTGGTACATCAACAAACAGGGAGGCACTCATTCATATCCTCTATGCCGAATGGCCCTGGACCTATGGAATATGGCTCTGAGTTACAACATTCAGTTACAAGCAATTTTTGTACCGGGAAAAGAGAACATCCTAGCAGACATATTAAGCAGAACTACCTCGGATGCTCACGAATGGATGCTACACCCGGACATCTTCAAGGCCATCACAAAGAAATGGGGACTGCCACAAATAGACCTATTCGCATCCCCACTCAGTCACCAGCTCAAGAAATTCTGCACAAGGACATACCACCCACTTGCTTGGAAGGTGGACTCTCTATCCTTCAGTTGGAAAGGCCTGACAGCATATGCATTTCCCCCTCTTCCTTTGATGCACAAGGTGCTATTGAAAATCAAAGAGGAACGTCCAAGGATAATTCTGATAGCTCCAGACTGGCCAAGACAACATTGGTACCCATTACTGAGGAGCATGTCTCGGGGGAGAATGTGGACACTGCCCGTGATTCCCTTGATGTTAACTCAGAGCAACTACAACATCCTGCATCCAAACCTGAAAACTCTGCAACTGACTGCCTGGAACATTACATAAGAGCAACTAACCCAGATTTATCCCAAAGGGTTAAAGACATTATCCTTGAGGCCCGCAGACCCTCAACAAGAAGGAACTATGCAGGAAAGTGGAAAAGGTTTCTCATTTGGAGTACCGACAGGGGCAAAGATGTGTCAAAGGTAGACATTGCCAACATCCTGGAGTATTTGGCAGAGCTTTTCCATACAGGCCTGTCCTATTCCTCCATCAAAATACATGCATCAGCTATTTCTGCAGAATACAGCTCCACCTGTCTTTTCGCATCCTCTACTCAGGCAGTTTCTGAGAGGAATTAAGAATGTAAAACCTCCTAGGAAACCACCATTACCAGCATGGGACTTGAACTTTGTACTAGAAAAATTGACACTTCCCCGTTTCGAACCAGCAGCAACAGCAGATCTTCAACACCTATCCTGGAAAACTGATTTCCTGCTGGCAATTACCTCAGCAAGAAGGGTTTCGGAACTACAGGCTTTAATGGCAGTACAACCCTTCCTAATCTTCCATCAAGATAGAGTGTCCATGAGAACTAATCCTACATTTATGCCTAAGGTGGTATCCAGAGTGTCTTTAAACCAGGCAATCCACCTACCTACCTTCTTTCCCAATCCACAGAACAGGGGGGAAAGACTGCTGCATACCTTGGATGTACATAGACAGTTACGTTACTACCTGGACAGAACCAAGGGCAATAGAAAATCTGACCAGCTTCTGGTAGCATATGCAACAGGAAGGGAAGGAAAAGCAATTTCCAAACAGACAATCTCCAAGTGGATAGGAAATTGCATTAGATTCTGTTACTCCTACCATGGAAAGCAAATTCCACAGAACATAAGGCCTCATTCTACAAGGGCTACAGCCACTACCACAGCTTTCTTACGAGTGGCTACCAAGGACATTATAGAGGCTGCTACTTGGACCTCCGTGCATACATTTGCCAAGCATTATAACTTACCATTATACTCTAGATCCCGAGCAGGGTTTGCCACTGCTGTTTTGCAAGGGATCCTAACTACACCATAATTTCTTCTTCCTCCTCCCCTAGTTTGGCTATGGTATTCTACCCATTTGTAAGGACTGCAGATGCATCCTTGAAGGACATAGTACAGTTTTGTACCTACCATAAATGTAGATGTCCGAACAGGATAGCATCTGCAGTCAGGATTACCCACCCTCCTTCCCCTCTGTGGTACTCCTAGGGTATTTGCCCACCTAATAGCTAGCTGGGGGGGATCTCATTTGTATATATGTACATACATGATTATTTTTTGTGTTTGCCTTCTACTATTTGGAAACATTGGCATTTATCCAAAAATTTAGCTATCCAAGAGGGCAACTGGCATCTGGGGCAAGAAACACTGTGGAAAATGGCGTCGGCTGATGCCTTTATACCCGAAGAACTGCAGCTATGACGTCGGGTGAAGTGCGACACCAGCCGAGGCCAGACCCAGACTTTGGAATCCGGCCGACCGAAGGGCTGCCTGACGACAGGACAACCCATTTGTAAGGACTGCAGATGCTATCCTGTTCGGACATCTACATTTATGGTAGATACAAAACTGTACTTTCCATTCAACCAAACAGCACTGCACGTCCAGCTGTCAACTAAAGCAACAGCAGCATACCTCTCAAACTCATAAAGCAAGAAACTTGGACTGAGCCTAAAATAATGGGTGTACAAATGCTTAAAAATTGGAACAGATTTTTAAATATTGCTCTTATAAACTTAGAAATTTGCTAGAATAATTCCTGAAAGATATGAAGTGTGAAACTAAAAAATCTATGTCATTATGTAGTGATGTTAATTCCCAGTGATTTGCGAAAAATGCAGAATGTTAAGTTGTCAATCTCGCCTTCATTCTTGCTTGATGGGTTCGGAGCCGATCCCTCGGCTCCGACTCGGCACTTGCTAAGCTCGAGAGTCACTTTTACCAGCTCGAGGCAGCCCCATATCCCATGATGCAAGGCGGTAAGTACTCAGATCTCGTTTGCCGCTTCGCTTATGAGGTCCTCCTTTTACCAGCTCCTGGTAAGTGATTTACTAATTCGCTATTTTAGCCCCTTTTAACTTAAAAACCCCTTATTGTTAGTTTTTATATAGTTTTAAACTGTTTCTGACAGAAATTTGTCTGTCTCTTATTATTTTTTTAATCAGACTTTACCCATCCCATCCCCCCCCCCTGTTAAGGTGTGTGTGTGTGTGTTTGTAGTTATACCTTTTTGGTATACTTAAATTTAAATTCTTTGACTGGTGTGTGTGTGTGCTTGTATACACCATGTCAAAAGAAAGGGTCTCAGGCTTTAAGAAGTGTGACTCGTGCTGTCAGAAGATGTCTCTGACAGACGGTCACACTTCTTGCCTTTATTGCCTGGGGCCTCTTCACCTGCAGGACTCCTGTGCTATATGTCATTCTTTCAGCCAGAGAGTCCTGCAGGAAAGAAGAAACAAATTAATACTCAGGGGCCTTCTTAAGCCGGAGGGCTCTCCGGCTAAGTCGGCTCCACCTAAGACTGCCAAGTCTTCCAAGGCCCAGGCTTCTGTGTCAAAGCCTGCGGCCTCGGCTCCGACTCGTTCTGAGTCGAGATCGGCTCCGGCTGGAGCCGATTCTGGCTTAACCAAGCCTTTGGCACCGATGGCTATCGGTGCCGATTCTGCATCGACCACATCGGTGTCGGCTCCGATCGGCTCCCACCACCATGTGGCACAGGCATCGGTGTCGGCTCCGATCGGCTCCAACACCGTTACTCTTGTGGCTGTATCGGCTCCGGCTGGAACCGATGCATCGAGGCTACCTGTCGGCTCCGATAAGTTGTCGGCTCCGACAGGTTCAATAGTTTCATCGGTTCCGATGGCTCCTTCGAGGAAGAGGTCGAGGTCTCCTTCCTTGGAGCTGATACTTTTGGCTCCGGCTTCACCTCTCCTCTTGGAACGGAGTCATCGAAGCCGATCTTCAAGGTCATCCAGGCTTTCGGACCATGACTTAGAGAGAGTGGTCAGTAGATTACTTAAGTCACAGGCACTGGCCCAAATGTTACATAGTCCGTCTCAACAGACGACTATTGGTCCACACCCCGTTGCAGTTCCTCCTTCAACTCTACCCCAGAGCTTGGAGTTGGAGTCTTCGAATGGTTACTGCTACGGCTGAGGGCGGATACCCCTTCTGTCCTTCAGCCTCTACTCTTATCTCCTCTTGAGACCTTCCTTAGAGGGATTCGTGGCGGGCTTCCATGGTCTCCTCCGAGGGGTGAGTGGCATCGGACCCTTGTCCGAACCGCTCTTCCCCTTGGAGCCTCGGCCTTGGTGAGCTCGGCTCCGACATCTGCCTCGAGACTTCCCTTTCGGTGGTCCCTGGAGTTCCTAGCTCTTGAACGGGTTCTCTCGGACCTGCCTGGGAGGGAGCATTCGAGGTGATGAAGAGTGTGCTGGCCACTGGTATCAGCCAGCAGTCTGTTCCCTTAGCTCCTCCCTCTATAGTGCCTGTTGACATCTCTGCCACTTCTCTTGCTACAGGACCCAGAGATCCTCCGCCTCAGGTTTCCCCATTGGGAATTTCCCCTCTTCCGAGGATTCTCCTGATGTTTCGGGAGATCCTCCTAGGAAGAGGACTTGTAA
This sequence comes from Protopterus annectens, assembly GCF_019279795.1. Taxonomy (NCBI): domain Eukaryota; kingdom Metazoa; phylum Chordata; order Ceratodontiformes; family Protopteridae; genus Protopterus; species Protopterus annectens. The sequence continues at coordinate 873,261,060 of NC_056746.1, read as the reverse complement.
GAGGAAACACGTAGACTCCCCGAGTCTATCACTTCAGATACTGACTTTGATGAGTCAGAGGGATCCCCAAGATCCCCTCTGAGGATGTCTCCTTCTCAGACATCCTAGAACTCCTTAGACAGAGGGAAACTGGCCCACCAATAATCCCTCTGAGGATGAGTCAGTATACCTAGAGGCATTTGGATCTCGGCCCTCCACCTCCTGGGTGTCTCCGCCTTCGACCCCTTATGCTGGTTATTCCCCGCAAGGCGTGGGCAGCTCCTGTCTCTGTAGAGCCAGTCCCTAGGAGGCCTTCAAAATTTATCACTGCCCGTGTGACAAGCAATTCCTCACTAAGGGTGTCCCGCAGATGGCATGGAGGTGGCAGCGGCCACCAAGAAGGAACATGCAGATCCTTCCGAACCCGTCCATCCGCCAAATAAGGACTCTAGGACCATGGATAGGTGCGTAGCGGATGTTTTCCTCAGCGACCTTTGCTATCGTTCGCTGAATTACCTATGTCACTTCACCAGACTCCAGAGGGATATCCTTAAGGAGCTGGGTGAAGTAGTACAGGATCCTACAGCTGCAGGGGCTCAAGAAAAAATTGCTTCGCAGCTAGGAACCCTTAATTCCATTGCAAACTCCTCCATGCGGCTAATATCATATGCTGCTGATGGAGCGAGTAGGGCCGCAGGTACAGGTGTGGCTCTTAGACGCCAAGCCTGGATGCGGCTATGTGACTTTGCAGATCCCTTTAAGGCATCCTTCACAAACTCTCCCTTTGATGGGTCAGCTTTGTTTGGCCCTCAAGTGAAGGAAACTTTGACCAGGTGTGAGCAGGACGGCAAGACTCTTTCTGCCGTGAGTCCGTTTTCCACCCTTCTAGACCTTACCCCAAAGGACAGAAAGGTGGCAAAATGTGGTTCCATAAATCCCAAGGAGTCACGCCCGGATTCACGTGGTCAGTTTACCCCTAGAGGCAGAGGGGTAACAACAACAGGCGCTCTAGAGGCAGAGGGGTCCTAAAAACCAGGGAAACAGAGAGCCTCTCTCTGACAAGCCCTTTCAGCATCCCTGAGATGTTGCCCGGCTGTCCCTCCTTGGAGGCAGTTGGGGGAAGATTATCACTGTACCCAGAAGCCTGGCATTCCCTCACTCAAGACAGATGGGTACAGTCGATCATATCCAAGGGTTACATAATTCCTTTCGAGGAAAGTCCTTTCCCCTCAAATTCCCTTCCAGATGTACCACCGGTCTAAGGGAAATTGCAGAGTTAGAAGTCTCAAAACTACTGCAAAAAGAGCCATTCAGCCAGTTACAACAGACCATTCAGAGCCGGAATCTACTCAAGGTTCTTTTGGTCCCCAAAAGACGGGAGACTGGAGACCAATATTGGATCTCAGCAGACTCAACAAGTCTGTGAGGAAGACAAGATTCCGAATGGTCACTCTTCAGTCAATTCTGCCCTTCTTGCAGAAGGACAACTGGATGTGCTCAATAGATCTTCAGGATGCGTACTATCACATCAAAATTCACAGACGCATCAGGAGATTTCTCCGCTTTCGGCTGGGGTCCAGTCATTTCCAGTTCAGAGCCCTGCCCTTTGGTCTCACTACAGCCCCCAGAGTGTTCACCAAATGCATGGCAGTGGTCACGGCTCACCTGAGACGTCAAGGATTCCAGGTGTTTCCATATCTCGACGACTGGCTCCTGTCAGCCACCACCAGGCATCAGCTTATTCAAGCCAGGGATTACACAATAAATCTTTGTTCTCATTTGGGCATCTCGATCAACTTCGAAAAGTCATCCTTATCGCCCTGCCAGTCTATTACTTTCATAGGCGCAAACTTAAACACTGTTCAGATGTCAGCTACCCTTACAGATCAAAGAGTTTCAGACATTCAGACTCATGTCAGGATCATTCTAGCCAACAAGAAAGTACAGGCCGGAATGGTTCTAAAGGTATTAGGCCTCATGGCTGCGGCCATTACTCTTCTTCCCCTGACTCGCTTCTACATGCGCCTTCTTCAGTGGATGCTGTTCACACAGTGGTCGTACCAACAACTTCCAATGCGTCACCAGATTCTGGTGACACAGACTTGCAAAGATCATCTTGCTTGGTGGATCACATCTCCTCAGCTTCACCAAGGCAGACACTTTGTACCCCCATCCCCGATAGCCACTGTCACCACGGATGCCTCCCTGATCGGGTGGGGGGGGCATTATCAGGGCAGGATGGTTCATGGGACGTGGCAGCCGTTCGAGTACCATCTGCACATAAATGTCCTGGAGATGAGAGCAGTGCTTTTAACGTTGCAAGCCCTCAATGACTTTCTTCCCGTAGGGACAATTGCAGTCCACACAGACAACATGTCTGTAGTTTGGTATATCAACAAACAGGGCGGAACCAAGTCCTACCCTTGTGTCGAGAAGCGCTCAGACTATGGCAATGGGCGATCTCCTCTCATCGGTTTCTGGTAGCAACGCATATCCCTGGGAAAACCAACATTGTAGCGGACAGATTGAGCAGAGCAATTCTCATGCCTCACGAGTGGTCTCTCAAGCAATCTATAGCGGAAGAGATATTTCTGGAATGGGGTCGTCCATGTTGCGATCTTTTTGCTACTCCCCAAAACAGCAAATGCCAAGACTTCTTCTGTCTCTTCCCTCTATCAGGCCATCCCCCCAGAGACGCTCTGACCCAGGATTGGCCCCAGGGACTTCTTTATGCCTTCCTCCATTTCCTCTGATCCCTCAAGTTATCCAGAAAGCTACCGTTTTGAGAGCCAAATTGATTCTCATTGCCCCTTACTGGCCTCGACAAGTTTGGTTCCGTTCCTCCATCGTCACCTTTTGGTGCAGCCGTGGCATCTGGACCCAGTGCCAGATCTTCTGGTTCACCAATCCGGTCAGCTGCACCGGTCTATCCCTTCTCTCAACCTCACAGCATGGTTGCTCCACTTCCTTCCTTAGCCAGGCTTCCTTTGATCTCTAACCCAGTTAGAGACATCATAGTAGCTTCTTTAAAATCCTCTACCAGGAGGATTTATACAAGCAAATGGAAACGTTTCTCTTATTGGGCTAAGGCCAAGAATATTGATCCTTTCACTGCCCCTGTTCAGGCAGTCCTGGACTTTTTAGCAGAGATTTTTTCATGCAGGCTCCTCTTCTTCCACAGTCAGAGTTCAATTGGCTGCTATCTCCAACTTTCATGTCGGGGTCGCAGATCATAATATTATGTCCCATAGGCTCTGCAGGGCCTTCTTGAAAGGAATTTTCCTACTAAAGCCTCCAATCAGGAATCCTCCTCCGCAGTGGGATCTAAATTTAGTGCTGACATCCTTGATTCTTCCCCCCTTCAAGCCAGCTGTTTCTTGTTCCCTGAAATTTCTTTCTTGGAAAACTTTATTCCTAGTGGCTATTACATCGGCCAGGAGGGTGTCTGAACTTCATGCTCTATCGGTTCGACCCCTATTTGGTTTTCACAAAGACAGAGTATCTTTGAGAACTAATCCGACCTTTTGCCTAAGGTCGCTTCAAAGACCAATTTGAATCAATCCATTGATCTCCTGTATTTTTCCCAAACTATTCAGACAGAGCCGAACAAAAACTACATTATCTTGATGTCCACCGTCAACTCAGATATTATTTGGACAAAACAAAAAAATTTAGAAAATCTGATCAACTTTTTGTTTCCTATGCGGATAATAAGAAAGGCCTTCCTGTTTCTAAAGTGACCTTGTCCAGATGGCTTTCTTCGGTCATCTCTGAAATTTATCTGCTCAGGGGAAAACAGCTGTGCTCAAAACCTAAAGCATATTCAACTAGGAGCTTAGCTACTTCTACAGCCTTTCAAGCTAGACTTCCTTTAGACACTATTTGTGCAGCGGCCACTTGGGCCACTCCTCACACTTTTGTTTCCCATTACAAATTGGACTTGGCCTCCAGGGACAGAGCCAGTTTTGGCTCTACAGTCCTCAAGAGTCTGTTCCATTGAGCCACCCAGGATAGAGGTGCTAGGGCGGTCCCATCAAGCAAGAATGAAGGCGAGATTGACAACTTAACATTAAGAAGTTATGTACCTACCATAACGTTCCATGTTAGTTGTCTTCTCTCGCCTTCTTTCTTCGACCCTCCCTCCTTCCCCCAGGCCTGGACAGACCTTGTTATAAGAAATTATTATGCTGAAGACCATTCAGACCTGGTCCTTCTTCCATCCTGTAAGTTTTCTTTCTTCCTTTGGGAAGTGTTTTATGCTTGGTGCTATTGCCCTTTGTCATCAAACGAGATCTGGGTACTTACTGCCTTGCATCATGGGATATGGGGCTGCCTCGAGCTGGTAAAAGTGACTCTCGAGCTTAGCAAGTGCCGAGTCGGAGCCGAGGATCGGCTCCGAACCCATCAAGCAAGAAAGAAGGCGAGAGAAGACAACTAACATGGAACGTTATGGTAGGTACATAACTTCTTATTTCATTAGGAACAGACCAAAAATGAGGCAAAGTTTGGTCAGTCTGTGAATATCTGGACAGTTGAAAGGTGTGTGTGTGTGTGTGTGTGGCGTGTGTGTGTGGCGTGCGTGTGTGTGTGTGTGTGTGTGTGTGTGTGTGTGTGTGTGTATATATCTTATACATATGTATATGTGTGTGTGTGTGTGTGTGTGTGTGTGTGTGTGTGTGTGTATATATATATATATATATATATATATATATGTGTGTGTGTGTATACACACATATGTATGTATGTATCAGATACATATATTCATACATCCATGCAAAAGAAGGAAGATTATTGCAGGAAAGTGACACCATGTAAAACCAAGCTTGATGGCCATCATTGTTACATCTTCACTTGAGTGGGTATGTGGGAGTAAGGCAACATATAAACTGCTTGTTTTTGTTTTTTAAATGCTAAACATAACTTAATCCTTGTCTGTTTACTGATATTTTTAGCTCTTTAGGAAATGTCTGCCACCTCCCACGCCAAAAAAGTATGTTGTGTGAAGTGTTATAGAATCACAAATAGAAGGTAGCAGTGGAACTTTGGATGGAATTATAGAATTATAATTGAATATTAAAATGTTCTCAGTTTGATTAAAATCATTTAAGATATTTTCCCCTTTTTAACTTGTCTTAAGATTTTCCATTCCTTTTGTTTTCTCAGTGCATCAAGGGAGTAAGCAGAAGTTTCTGTTTTGCAGTCAAATATCAAAAAGTAAAAATGACTATATAGTCCAGGGAAATGATGTTCCGATTGCGATTAGATAACCTGGGAACATCTTGCAACCCAGACACTGGAGGAGCTGGAAGGAAGAATGGGAATTTGTGACTGTTGCCAGTTTTCTCATTCCATGGGGAGGGAAGACAGCTTGACCCCACTGCACTGGCACATGGTGGAGGCAGTGGCTTTCTGAGGAATAGGAAGTACAGGTTCCCCAGACGTGGTGATGTGCTGTAGATAGAAATTGGCTCATGCAAAGAAGAGAGCATGTGTTCATCCTTCCAGCATTGTGGATACTGGTGTCAAGCTGCTTCTAAGATGGATGATGATACCAAATGTCCAGATGACTGCTTGAATGATGTTTTTTTGGGAGTGGCTGTCATGTAAGGAGGAATGATTATGTTGGTGGGGTCACAGGAAGGCTAATAGTAGGATGTGAGTAAAGAAAGGGTTAGGAAAATAATAACTCCTATTGTAGCCATCTTTCATTATTTACTTAACATTTAAAATGCAATGTATGCAACTCTTCAAATGTTTCTCCATGTAAATCTAAGAAATGTCTATTTCATGTTCAGCTTTTGCCCCTAGGGTCGTAAAATGCCATTTTTTTAGAGGGCATGTCCTACATTTAAGCATGTTATGTACAGATCAATACAACAATCAATTCTAAATGTTCTGGACTCTGTGGGCCTTAAGGTTTTTAAAAGGTGCTTGGAAAGCATTTGTGCAATTGAATATCCCTGGCTTATTCCATTGCCGTCAGTGGTGCCCCATCTGTAGCTTCCTAAGATTCATTAGACAGAGCTGCCTGATGTCCTGACCAAAATCACTTTTGCAGTATTCCTGACAAATGGTTTGTCACCATTGACATCCAACTGGCGTATCAAAGCTTTAACTTCCCTATGTCGTACATCCAACATTTAACCTCATATCATACGTGTTGGATTATAAAGACAGACATACGAGTGTGAATTCTCAGACGGTTTCACTTTCAGCCCAAATGCAGGTCATGCATCCAGCTTGACTGTTCGCTGTTTAGGCATTGGGACCTTTGCTTCATTTGTTTCTTCCAGGTACGTGCCCCATTGGAGAACTTTCCTTCCTTTTTCCTTATATTTTATTGTTGGAAAGTTGTAGGTGTCAGCTAGAAGAGGCAAGTGCTGTAGGCAGATTCCGTACAAGGACTTGTATAAAAAGTGTCTGTTTTGCCTAGGCACAGAATGCTGTCACAAATATTGCTCTATTTGTCAAAAGTTCATTCTGAAAACCCTTAGGTCTAGGCTGTCTTTTTAATACCTTCCTCGAGACCCAGCATCTTACTGGCCCAGTCTAAGATGGCTGACTCTGCATCCTCGGGCGTCTCTCTTCTGCTGAAGAAAAAGTTTGAGGCCTCAAATGGATTAACACTTAAGTTTTTGACATACCTGCCGAGGTTACAGAACCCATGGTACATCAGACTTCTGCTCGGGTACCCACTACCGAGACCCTGTTGGAGGCTGGTATGGCTCCAAGGCCTTGCAGACTGTTGATACATCTGAGAAACCAAGACTAATTATTTTTAGAAGATGTACAGCATCCCACAGATTTTCGGTAGGGAAGAGATACCAGGCTCTTTAATAGAGGTAATACAGGTTTCCAAATCTCCACTTATTCAGGCAGACATCACACCTAGAAAGAATAAACAGAAGACAAAGCACATTGCTTTTCCCTCAGCAGCTAGGGAGAAGGAGTAGATGGATTTTTTCATAGAGGTTGTTTAAAGCAGTTATGTCCTTAAAAACTCCCTTCTTTGGGCCCCCCACCACCCCCAGGCTATTCCCACAAAACCCACCATGGTTTCTTCCTCTTATGAAGAACAAGATAATGAGTCAGACCACTCTCCTGATTGTTCCTCTCAGATACATTCTCTAGGACAAATTTTCTCTGACAAAGGCGATTTCCTCTTGCAAGACTCTTCTATCAAAGAGGCTTCCTTTAGTGAGACTGTACAGAATGTAATGAAACACTTTGACTGGCATTCTACTAAGATCTCTGATGTCCACAAGAGACAAAGCAAAAAAGTTGAGTACTATACCAAAGTCCAGCCTACGATTCCAAAATCAAATATGCACCAAAAAACGCGGCAAGGACACTGCTATTCCTTAAAATCTTTATTGCACATAAACACAAGATGAGCGCTTTCGGGACTTCTCCCTTCATCAGATAAAATTACAATAAAACAACCCCTTCTTTTAAACTAGTGCATATCCAATAGGATTCAGTAAAACGCCCGCCTATTTTGAAGGGTGGGCTTAATAGGTATCACATCATTTAAACCTGGTCTACGATTGGCCATAAGCTCAATGATCCATCTGGATTCTGCTAATTCTGTCAAATGCTTCACATCATCCCCTCTAGTGGTAAGCCTTATGTTTACTATAGCCCTGAAAGTGAATTTGTGTGTTGCATTATCCATCACATGTCTGCTCAAAGCATTATGCACATCCCCATTCCTAATGCTAGATAGGTGCTGTGATATCCTTGTCTTTAACATCTGGTTAGTTTTCCCTACATAAAAACTAGGGCAATGGCTACACTCAGCTAGATAAACTATATCCGTCGTTCGACAGGTAGCCCTCCCTTTTAACACAAATTGCCTATGTGTGACAGGATGCTCAAAGTTAGTCTTCTTATTAATGTGGCCACAAGCTTTGCACCTCCCACACGGGAATGTGCCCGTCGTTATTGTTGCCACTGTATTTTGACTACTTAGCCTTTCTTTGCATAACAAATCCTTCAGATTCTTGTTTCTTCTATATCTGAAGTTAGTTCTGCAACCTACTTATATCACTCAGCCCTTCATCACTAGTCAGAATGTTCCAGTTATTCTGTACAACATTACAGATATCACCTATGTTGCTACTGTAGGTAAACATTAACTGGGGACTCCTTACAACTGTGGGTCTTTTATTTTTGTCTATCTGGGCTGGAGTGCGTCTAAGCCAAGGTTTATATTTGCTTTCCCTAAAGCCTTTGCTGGTGTTTATCAGCTTATCCACTTTATCTTCCCGATAACCCCTCTGTTGTAAACAGCCCTTAAGTGTAGCTAGTTCTTTGTCATAATCACCATTATCCAAACATAACCTGGAGATCCTACTCGCCTGCCCCTGTACAATGTTTGAATATGTATAACGTGGATGCATGCTATCATATGACAGTATCGTGTTCTTCCAACATTCTTTCTTGTATAGTTTTGATGTGAAACCATCTACACTCTGTGCTAAGTTTACACCCAAAAAATCTATAGAATCAAAGGAGGCTTTTAAAGTGAACCTAAAGAGTGTTGTGGTCGAATGTAAAAAACTCACAAATTTCTGTAACATGTTCAAATTTCCATTCCATAATATAAAGGCGTCCACAAAACGCACATACATCTTTATATATCCCTTCCATGCATCATTACTCAATATGTGGTTTTTCTCCCATTGGGCAAGGACTAGATTAGCATAAGTGTTGGCACAAGGGGTGCCCATGGCTACTCCCTGTGCCTGTCTATATATAGACTCTGCTCCTATGAAAATATTGTTCTCCAATACCAATAGCAGAAGTTCCTTTATTAGGCTAATCTTGACCTCAGTAACTCCTAGGTCGTTCAAAAGGGTACTTAACATATCCACTCCATATTCATTGTTAATGACTGTGAATAAGTTGTTTATGTCTAGGGTGGCCATCAATAACTTATCCTTCTTATCGATATAATCTACCCTACCCAACTTCATCAAGAAGTCACCTGTGTCCAACAAAATATTCTCAATCCCTTCAACATAGGGTTTTAATTGATGTTCCAACCATATAGAGATATTCTCAGTCACCCACCCCCTCCCTGAAACTATGGGTCTCAGGGGTGGGTTAACCAGGGACTTATGAATCTTAGGGAGTGCCTTGAAGACAGGCGTGATTGCTTTTTCTAACCAAAGAAAGTCAAAAGTATCATCAGTAATTCTCATCTCAAACTTCAGCCTTTGCAGGGCATGATGTACCCTATCTATGGCTTGTCTCACACCCAATGGATTAATCTGGGTATATGTGCTTTCGTCTTGGAGTAGTTCTCTCAATCTACTATTATACCAGGTTGTATCTAACACAACAACCGCCCCACCCTTATCCGCCGGTTTTATTGTTAAATCTGTATTATTACATAAACTCTGCAAAGCTGTCCTCTGTGTTTGAGTAAGATTGTAAAATCTGCTGGTATCTCCTTCAATGAAGTATCTTATCAAATCTTGCTCACATCCCCTAATGAACAAATTCAGGGTGGGTGTAAGTGGTGGTACAAAACTACTCGGTTTCTTTAAGGTCAGATTACCTCTATCATTATCCCCATACATCATTTTCAGAGCTACATTGCGACAGAAAAGCATGATATCCATTATTATTTCATTATATACACTGCTATTGCTGGGCACAAAGGTAAGCCCTTTGTTAAGTACTGCTAACTCATCATTATTTAAAACCTATGTAGATAAATGAAAAACAATACCAAAGTCCACATTATTAGTCAGTCCAACATTTTCCTCCTTTTGTCCACACTCCGGTCCTCGCTTAACGACCTTTTCCATGCACCTTTTTTCTTCATAGGTGCTGGCAGCATCTCCAAAAAATGCTGTTTCCCCCGTTGTGTTTTCGGTCGTGCCCCCATATTGCTTTCTCCTGATAGTAAGTCATCCATCGGCGTAGCTGCTGTAGCGCAGGTTACTGTTGATACTTCTGTGGAATGAGTAATGGAGGCCGAGTTGGTAATGGACTCTACTGGTCGCAAATTGTTGTCATCTCTATCTGGCAGAGATTCTTTCAATATCCCTGGCAAAGTCAACTGGACCTGCTCGCTAACTGTACTTGGTTCTGGTGGATCTGCGTGAAATACTTCTGCCTCTTGCTGAAGCATTACAACAGTACTAGCATTCCGTCTCACACTAACCTGTTGGCGTGCTTTCTCCCATCTGCGTACATTACCATTGGGATGAATATCGTTCGACTGTACTCCATTGGTTCTGGGCCAAACGAAGATATTACCTTTGGTAAAATCTTCAAAGTCTCTCTGTATTTTACCCAGTTTTTGCTTCTTCAAACGTTCATCATTATTAGCAAAAGTGGCATACAATTGATGAAGGCGTTCTATGCTCCTTCTATCTACATAGTCTTTTTCCAGCTTACTCTGAAGCTCAGCTACTTCTTTTTTCAGCTTTTCAATATCCGGTGCAAAATAATCATTCAGCAACTCCATGTATTTGAAACTGGTGTTGATGTTTAGTGATTGCCACTTAGCCAGTAAATCCGGATAACGATCACCCTGTGCTGGCATACAGAGGATCCTCATCCCTCTAGGAACAATGCCATAATCTATGCAAGCCTCTACATGAAAGTTCTGCCATTGTAAACGTTGTAGCTTGCTTACCTTAAAGCTCAAATCTCTAGTCATTTCATCAAAAGTTTTGTCTACTACTGCTGGAACTTGTCGCTCTGTTCTTCCATCTCCTTGGAGCGCAAAACCCAAGTTCAAAAGCGGGTTCTCACTTTCATTATATTTTATGTAACTCCACAAAGCAGTCTCTCCTCTTCCACCTCGCAAAACTGTGGAGGTAGTTTCCTCTGCATTCAACCTCCCTTCCATAGCATGTAGAGTACTCCAACAACAAGAACAGAAAACAAAGCAAAAAAGTTGAGTACTATACCAAAGTCCAGCCTACGATTCCAAAATCAAATATGCACCAAAAAACGCGGCAAGGACACTCCTATTCCTTAAAATCTTTATTGCACATAAACACAAGATGAGCGCTTTTGGGACTTCTCCCTTCATCAGATAAAATTACAATAAAACAACCCCTTCTTTTAAACTAGTGCATATCCAATAGGATTCAGTAAAAAGCCCGCCTATTTTGAAGGGTGGGCTTAATAGGTATCACATCATTTAAACCTGGTGTACGATTGGCCATAAGCTCAATGATCCATCTGGATTCTGCTAATTCTGTCAAATGCTTCACATCACCCCCTCTAGTGGTAAGCCTTATGTTTACTATACTATAGTTTACTATGTTTACTATAGCCCTGAAAGTGAATTTGTGTGTTGCATTATCCATCACATGTCTGCTCAAAGCATTATGCACATCCCCACCTGAAGGATTTGTTATGCAAAGAAAGGCTAAGTAGTCAAAATACAGTGGCAACAATAACGACGGGCACATTCCTGTGTGGGAGGTGCAAAGCTTGTGGCCACATTAATAAGAAGACTAACTTTGAGCATCCTGTCACACATAGGCAATTTGTGTTAAAAGGGAGGGCTACCTGTCGAACGACGGATATAGTTTATCTAGCTGAGTGTAGCCATTACCCTAGTTTTTATGTAGGGAAAACTAACCAGATGTTAAAGACAAGGATATTACAGCACCTATCTAGCATTAGGAATGGGGATGTGCATAATGCTTTGAGCAGACATGTGATGGATAATGCAACACACAAATTCACTTTCAGGGCTATAGTAAACATAAGGCTTAACCACTAGAGGGGGTGATGTGAAGCATTTGACAGAATTAGCAGAATCCAGATGGATCATTGAGCTTATGGCCAATCGTACACCAGGTTTAAATGATGTGATACCTATTAAGCCCACCCTTCAAAATAGGCGGGCTTTTTACTGAATCCTATTGGATATGCACTAGTTTAAAAGAAGGGGTTGTTTTATTGTAATTTTATCTGATGAAGGGAGAAGTCCCGAAAGCGCTCATCTTGTGTTTATGTGCAATAAAGATTTTAAGGAATAGCAGTGTCCTTGCCGCGTTTTTTGGTTCATGTCCACAAGAGGTATTACTCCCTCTTAGAGATGGGAACACCTGCCTCTTTAGTCCATCCTGTCCTTGAAGCTTTCCAAGATACTTTTCAGTCCTCCTCTTCTGCACCTGACTTTCAACCTCCATCTTCCAAGAGATCAGACAGGTGATGACTTAAAATATCTATATAAGATCCCAGTGGCAAACCCTTCAGCAGTCTTTTTTACTCTCTCTGTCTCTCTTCAGATAAGCCCTCTAAGCTGTTACCTAGTACTAATGCCCTATCTCTAGACAAAGATAATAGGACTTTCGATAGATGGGGAAATAAGGTTTACACCTCTGCTACCCTTGCTTTCAGGACAATTAACTACCAGACTCAAATGACTAAGTATTTGATCTCTATTCTGCCTCCTTGAGCAAAGATATCCTGAATCCCCCCACAGCAGACTCTTACCAGCAGAGCTTACTTTTGCAGGCCACTCAGATTGCCAGACACAGCATTAAGTGTAGTTATGATGCTGTAGACACCTCTTCTAGGACAGCGGCCACTGGATTTGTTATACACAGATGTGCATGGCTTCATAGTTAGCCCATGCCTATGGATTTCAAATCTGAAATGCTAGTTCACCCTTGGGCAAAGACTTATTGGTTTGCTCTCAGGCTGCCAGTCTCATCAAAACTCTCCAAATCAAGGAAAAAAAAAACAGGAAATGTTGTAGGCAGGTCCTGCTTTCCTCACTTCCTAGATACCACAGACACGATCCAGCCATATCTGCTATATTCATTAGAAGGGATCCTAGGGCAGTTCAGAAATAAATGAAAAAACTCCTAGTAATAGATACTCTGATAAACCACAAAGGGGAAACCCCAGCTGTGAGGCCACCCTTTGGTGGCAGAAGTCTGTGACTACCTCTGCAGCACACCTCCTCCTCTCCACCACTCTACTCCCTCTCTTTTCTAAAGACACTTTTTCTCTCCCTGGCCAGGTGGAGAAATATTACCAGAGACAAATGGGTTCACTCCATCATCAGAGACTGCTATGCCATGTCTTGGAAAAGCATTCCCCCTCTGAGAGGCATACTTCTTCCTCCTCCTCCACCTCAAAACCAAATTTCTCTTCTGACCCCCATTATTCAAGAACTCTTGGATCAAGAAACCATCAAGCAAGTCCCTTACTCCAGAATTTTTCTACTATCAAGAAAAGGACAGTGGAGACTCATTCTAGAATTGTCTACCCTGAACACTTATCTGAAGGTCCCCTCTTTGAAAATGTTGTCCCTTTAGATGCTTCTTTCTTTCATTCTACCACAAGCTTTCTTAGTGTCATTGGCTCAGAAGGATGCCTACCTATACATCCCTATTTGTTCTTCCTGCAGGAGATTCCTCAGTTTTTTTTCTCTGGCTCCCCGGTTTTTCAGTTTACTGCTCTGCCTTTTGGGCTTTCTACAGTTCCTAGAGTGTTCACAAAGTACCTAGCACCTGTATCAGCCTTCTGTTGCACTCAGGGAGTTCATAGTTCCCCTGAATGGATGACCTTCTAATCCAGGCTCCTTCTTTAGAAATTCTTGTTCAGTATATTCAGTTTACCCTTCACCTTCTGACAGGTCTGGGTTTCTTCATAAGCTACAAATAAAATCACACATGGTACTCACTCAGGTCCTGGTGATGTTCTTCGTCTCACATTGCTGCAGTCATAACCTGTGGGGGGGGGGGGTAGTTCGCTGTCCTCGATCGGCCCGAATACCAAAGAGCTGGGCTGGTGTCGGTCATTGTCGCCTAGAGCTGACGTCAGTACGTCGTAGTACATAAGCGCATGACCGACGCCATATCCTCAGTCTTCCTTGCCGCGTGGTCCGAAGCAGAAGCAGCGTTTGCAAGTGCCGTTCGGCGTTCTGAAATTTTCATTTATCGAGTTTCAGACTGAAGACCAAGTTGGGCTAAGTACCCCGTTGGGGAAATCTTTGTCTTTTCTTGCCTCAGTTATCCGGATGTCAGAAAAAGTTAATAATTGCATTTCTTGTGGGAAACAGACAACTCATAAGGATTTTCATTCTTTCTGTATTCCTTGCTTAGGGCCTGAGCACGACGTGGTCGGGTGTCGCTTTTGTGCTAGATTTAACAAGCGCACCATTAAACGGAGATTAGACTGTGCCAGGCTTGTTTTCGGTAAAAGGTGTAACTATAACATGCCGTCGGATCCTCCAACGCCCGCTACCGCTAAAAAGTGTAAAGATAGATCTTTGAAGTCTAAACCGGATGAGTCGTCCGTTGCGGACGCCGGTTCTCTGAGCCTCGGTTGAATCTGTGGATCCTGCCGAGGGTTCGGCTGAATCCCATGGGGAACCTTTACTTTTACAGGAGTTGGCCTCTCAGGAGTTAGGCCCGGCTGAAGGTGCTTCTCAGGTGTCTGTAGTTCCATCTTTACAGAAGGTTATTAGGCCTTCTACTTCAGTGGCTAAAGCCCATGCTAAGGCCAAACCTTGTCATGTTGGCCCTGGTCATAGTTCTAGCTCTCCAGCCCTGTTCCTAAAAAGCATATGTTAAAATGGCTGAGGACTTGATTACTTTGATCAGGGTTCTATGCCCCCAGAGAAGAGGCCTAGGGTGGAGGCAGATTTAGAGGGATGGATCATTCCTCAGACTTCTCTGATTCCTCAGCTGAAGAAATTCAGGAATTCCCTTCTTATTTAGATTTGGATGCAGAGGACTCCTGTCCTTCTGCTTCCCCTCCAGAGGATTTTTCTTTTCTGAGACTTTACATTCCATGAGGGAGCATTTCAAGTGGGAAGGTCAGGATTTTTCGATTCTCGAAACGGCTCAGGGAATTTTTGTTTCTGCCACAGCATAGGCCCTTGGCTATTCCTCCTGTCTTAGAAGTTGTTCAGGATGTTTTTTCTGAATCTTCCCTTAATCCTGATTCTTTACCTCCTGCCCTGTTAAGCCAGACAGATATTATAGAGTTCCTGAAGCACATAAGCATTTGTACAAGAGTCCTAGAGCTGATCCAGAAACTTTTACTCAAGGTCCGAAGGGTATTAGGGCTTCTGTGGCTAAGAATCCAGTTCCTTTGGATAAAGATTCTAGAGCTTTAGATAGATGGGGAAAAAGTGTACACCTCCTCTCGTTAGCTATGAGGGCTTTGAATTGCCAATTTCATATGCTGAAGTATCAGAATTTTTTGTTAGGTCAATTGAAATCTAAGGTGGATGCTTTATCTGAGGGTATAGAGTGTAAGGAGCTCCAGGAGTTGGTTCATGCATCAGATCAAGTTGGCAAGCATTCTTTGCAGTGTGGTTTTGATGCTCTTCAGGCTGCATCCAGGGTGGCTGCTACAGGTTCAGTTATTTGTAGACATGCCTGGCTTAAGGATCAAAATTTGTCAGAGCATGTTAAGGCTCGATTTTGGATGCTCCTCTTCAATCTGAAGTACTTTTGGTCCTTCTGTGGAATCAGTTTTGAAAAGATGGAAGATAAGGCTAAGTCTATGCAGACGGTCAAAGATTTTATGCAGGTGCAGCCCCCTAAGTTTAGTAGGAATTGGCCTGCTAGAGGATGGTCTTTTCCTTCTTCGGATTATCAGTCTAAGGGCAGGTCTAGGCATGGTAGAGGCAGAGCTCACGCTCAGGGTTCTTTCAGACCTAGGACTTGGAGTTCTCCTGCACAGTCTTCTGGTGAGGGCAGGGGTCAGCCTTTTCGTAAACAGACCCAATGACCTGTATCTTCCGCTGCCAGACCCTTCTCTACTGGCAGCTCCTCTAGGAGGAAAGTTGGGACTTTTCAAACAAAACTGGCATTTGGTCACCCAGGACAAATGGGTGTTGGATATAATAAATCACGGGTACAAGTTTTATTTTCACACTTTTCCTCCTTTCAAAGGCATGCCGGATGTGCCTCCTCAGGAAAGGATGGAGGCTCAGGAGCAAATTTCTTTACTTTTACAGATGGGGGCAATTCAGGTGGTCCCTCCGTCAGAAGTAGGCCTAGGTTTTTATTCCCGTCTATTCCTAGTGCCAAAGAAAGGAAACACTTGGAGGCCAATTCTGGATTTGTCCATTCTCAATACCTACCTGGACATTCCAAAGTTCAAGATGTTAACATTACAACAACTTCTGCCTATGCTGGGCAAAGATCACTGGATGGTAACCCTGGATCTCAAAGAGGCCTATCTTCACATCCCTATCAGGCCCAGCTGCAGGAGATTCCTGAGATTTCGGGCTGGTACTTCTCATTATCAGTTCTCTGCATTGCCCTTTGGTTTATCTACTGCCCAGAGTATTCACAAAAGTTCTGGCTCCTGTAATTGCTTTTTCAGACAGAGAGGAATACAAATTTATCCTTATCTGGACGATTGCCTGATTCTTGCTCAAAACAAAGACAAGTTACTACAACATCTCCAGTATGTAATGGCAGTTTTAAGGTGCCTAGGGTATTCTGTGAACGAAATAAAGTCCAGTCTAGTGCCCTCTCAGGACATGTGCTTTCTGGGTGTGAGACTGAATACAGCTTCTCAGATGGCATTTCTGACCCCGGACAAACAAAGAACTCTTCATCTATACTTCCAGCAGTTATCAGTAATGTCCAGGCTGACTGCAAGGACAGTCCTTCAAGCCTTGGGGTTCATGGCATCTTGCATTCTAGTACTTCCCAATGCCAAACTGCATATGAGGAAGCTACAATGGTATCTCAAAAGTGTGTGGACTCAACACTGCCACGGTTTGGACACTGTCATTCGGATTATACCTTGCATCCAGAAGAAATTCTTGTGGTGGGCTCAGGAATGTCACCTAAACAAGGGACTCTCTGTGACCCGACCAGAGGCGAGTCAGATCCTAACGACGGATGCCTCGGACTTGGCTTGGGGAGCACACTTCAATGGGAAATGGATACAAGACATGTGGCCTCCCAAACTACTACATTTGCATATCAACATGAAGGAGATGTTAGTCGTCCAATTTGCTTTGATGGCCTTCAAGGACCTACTTCAGCCGGGACAGGTGTTGATTCAAACAGACAACACAACAGTCATGTGGTACATCAACAAGCAGGGGGGAACCCATTCCTACCCTCTTTGCAGACAAGCAATGATTTTGTGGGAGACTGCTCTGAGTTTGCAAATCAATCTTCAAGCACGGTTTTTGCCAGGAGCACAGAACTCCCTAGCAGATGTATTGAGCAGGCAAATTGTGGATCCTCACGAGTGGAAACTGGATCCTCAGGTATTAGAACAATTGACTGTGGCTTGGGGAGCTCCAGACATAGATCTGTTCGCTTCTCCACTGAATTTTCAACTGCCAAAATTTTGCACAAAGATGTTCCACCCAAATGCTTGGAAAGTGGATGCTCTATCTTTCAGTTGGAACAACCTTCACGTTTATGCTTTTCCTCCTCTGCCTCTTCTTCCCAAGGTACTCTTGAAAGTCAGGCGGGACAAGCCTTGCATGATTCTAATAGCACCAGATTGGCCACGTCAGCATTGGTATCCTCTGCTGAGGAGTTTAATTCAGGAGCCTCCTTGGCTTCTGCCACAGGTTCCTCATTTGTTATCCCAGTCAAACAATCATTTTCTCAATGTTCAGGTGCAGTCCCTGCATCTAACAGCCTGGCGTATTCTGTGATGGAGCCGGTGGGGTCTCAGCTTCCTCAACAGGTTTTAGATGTCATTTTGGAAGCCAGGCGGCCTAGTACTAGAAAAGTTTATGCTGATAAATGGAAGAGATTTTTTCTTTGGAGCACAGCAAAGGGCTTTGATGTTTCAGTGCCTAATTTGAGTTTTGCACTACAGTATCTTACTGAATTACTGGACAAGGGTTTGTCATTCTCTTCTGTGAAGGTTCATGCTGCAGCCATTTCTGCTCACTATGATTGTGACCCTCCTTTATTTTCTCACCCTTTGTTCAAACAATTTCTTAGAGGGGCAAAGAATATAAGACCCCACGTAGAGCTCCTACTCCTTCCTGGGATCTCAATTTTGTGTTGGAGAAGCTTACTTTACCTCCTTTTGAACCTGCAGCTACGTCTGAATTGAAGTTTTTGTCTTGGAAGACTGCTTTTTTGTTGGCCATTACTTCTGCTAGGAGGGTATCTGAATTGCAGGCACTCATGGCAGTTGAACCCTTTCTGATATTTCATAAGGATAGAGTTTCTTTGCGAACTAACCCTACTTTTATGCCTAAAGTGATTTCTAATGTGGCCTTGAACCAGTCTATTCATTTGCCTACTTTTTATGCTGATCCCCAAAATAAGGGGGAAAAAGTCTTGCATTCTTTGGATATCCACAGGCAGTTACATTATTATTTGAGCAGAACTAAGGAGTTCAGACAGACTCAACAGTTATTTGTTTCTTTTGCTTTGGGTTCACAAGGGAAAGCTGTTTCAAAGCAGACTATTTCTAAGTGGATTGGTCAATGTATTGCTTTTTGTTATTCTCATCATGGGAAGAATGTTCCTGCTGGGATCAGACCTCATTCTACTAGGGCTACTGCCACATCTACTGCTTTTTTGAGGGGTGTAGGTACTAAGGATATTTTGGAGGCAGCTACTTGGAGTTCAGTACACACTTTTACTAAGCATTACCATCTCCCTCTTTATTCCAAGTCCAGGGCTGGGTTTGCCACTGCAGTTTTACAGGGCATGTTAGCAGCTCCTAATGCTATTTAGTTTGCCAGCCTCCCTTTTCCTTTGCTTTGGGATTCTACCCACAGGTTATGACTGCAGCAATGTGAGACGAAGAACATAGTACAGTTTTGTACCTACCATAAATGTAGATGTTCGAGGATCTACATTGCTGCAGTCCAATTATCCCTCCCTCCTTCCCCTCTATAGTTTGTGGTTGCTGTGTTTTTTTAAGATTATCTTTATTTCCACACTGGTAGTTGTTGGGCGTTTATTATTTTGGCTCTGGCCTTCTTTCATTCTTAGGCCTTCTGACATCTGGGGCAAGAAAGACTGAGGATATGGCGTTGGTCATGCGCTTATGTACTACGACGTACTGACGTCAGCTCTAGGCGACAATGACCGACGCCAGCCCAGCTCTTTGGTATTCGGGCCGATCGAGGACAGCGGACTACCCCACAGGTTATGACTGCAGCAATGTAGATCCTCGAACATCTACATTTATGGTAGGTACAAAACTGTACTTTTCTGCAATGCAAACTGTACACAAGGAAAATGCATGCCTTCCATCCCCAGGAGACTATTCTCAGTATGTCCAAATACTTCCAAGACCTTTCTTCTGCATCCCATTGCTCTGCAAGGGAGATGCTGAAGACCTTGGGATTCATGTCATCCTCCATTCCTATGATCCTTTTGGCCAGACTTTACATGAGGAAAATCCAGTGGTACCATACCAGAAATCTTTGTGGTCTCAAACCTGCTAGCTTGATGGGAAGGGACAGATCAGCCTCAACCCAGGATTACCTTTTTCACCTCCTGTTCCTCAACAGGTTCACACTGACACCTCCAGTGAAGTGTGAGGAGGCCTGGACTGGATCCCACAAAGTGTAGAGAGAGACAAGCCCAGTTCCTGAATAAACACATCAGCCTAAAAGAAATGAAGGCTCTGCTTCAGACTATTGCCCACATTTTGAAACCAAGGCCACTCCCAAGTGTTCACAGACAGCATTGCAGTCATGTGATACATAAACAAACAAGGAGGCATCCGGTCTTACAAGATATGCAGGATGGTACAGGCGGTAAGGAATTCAGCAACACAAATGAACATTATGCTAACAGCCACATACATCCCTTCTCAGGACAGTGCACTAGCAGACTGCTTAAGTCACCCATGGAGGACCCCCATGAGCGGACTCTGAATAGGGAGGTCTTCCACAACATCATACTCCAGTGGGCACCCCTCATGTAGACCTCTTTGCTTCATCAAGCAATCATCATCTGCCCGAGTTTTGCACCAGAGACACCCTCAGCTTGGAGGACAGATGTCTTCTCCTTCCAGTGGACAGGGATGTTCCTCTACACCTTTCCTTCTTTACCTCTTCTTCCAAGGATCCTTCTTAAAATATAGTGGGAGACTCTCAAAACTCCTCCTGCTGGCTCCATTTTGGCTGAGGCAACATTTGTTCCCCCTGCACTTTTTATCCAGTCCAGGGAGGATCCCTCTACAGCTGGAACTTACAATATCAAAAGGGATTGCTGTCCCACCCAAATCTGCCATTTCTCAGTCTGACCCTATGGATGATAGGATTGTAATCCCTGAAAAGCATCTTTTGTCTGAAGAGGTGGTACATGTCCAACAAGAGGCTAAGAGACCCACTGCTAGAAAATCTTATACTGCTAAATGGAATATCCATGTAGTTGTGCAATATCTCTGCACACTTCTTCGATCAGGCTTTGCCCTCTCTTTTATAAAAGCTAATTTGTCTATTTTTAATACTTGCCTTCCTGTTAGCCTCACACTTATGTCTAGGCTGGAGGTCAAGGTTTTTAAGTAAGGAGTTCTGCAACCCTCCCCAAGGAAGCCCATTTTTCCCCTTGGGATCTCAATTTTATGCTAGAAAAGCTTACTCTGCCTCCCTTTGAGCCAGCATCTTCTGCTTCTTTGAAATTCTGTACTTGGAAAACTATCTTGCTGTTGACCCTCATCTCTGACAAGAGAATTTCTGAGCTTCAAGATCTCATGGCCATCCCTCACTTTTAATTTTTCACAAAGACAAGGTAACTGTCAGGGCTAACCCATTCTTCATGCCTAAGGTAGT
Source organism: Protopterus annectens (assembly GCF_019279795.1). Lineage (NCBI taxonomy): Eukaryota > Metazoa > Chordata > Ceratodontiformes > Protopteridae > Protopterus > Protopterus annectens. Next base: position 873,240,347 of record NC_056746.1, on the reverse strand, counting down.
GAATGAGCTGTCTTTCAATCTGGCTATTCATCTCCCCACCTTCTTTCCCTATCCCCAAAATGGGGGGGGGGCTTATGCTGTCTAGAAATTCACAGGCAAAGTCAGATTTTACCTGAACAAGACTTAACCCTTCAGAAAGACGGATCAGCTTCTTTTTCAGCCTGTCTCCAAACAAACTATTGCAGCCTGAATTTCTAAGACTCTCACTGTCTGTTACTCTCTCTATGGTAAGACCCTGCCTTTGTGCACTAAAGCTCATTCCACTAGAGCAATTGCTTCCTCATGGCCTTGCCACAATGCTGTAGACTACAAGTCTATTTTAGAGGCAGCTACTTGGTTCTCAGTACACACCCTTACAAAACACAACAAAATAAATGCCTTTTCCAGCTCCAGGACAGCCTTTAGAAGGTCAGTTCTGTCCTGACTGCTGGACAACTTTTCCACTCAGTAACCACCACATCCTTACACCCTTCAGCTCTGGGAATCACCCATATGTAAGGAATACTGCAACAGTCATTTCAGTCAGGATATAGTACAGTTGTGTAAGAACTTAGCATTACAGTAGATGTACTACTGATCACCGTTGCAGTATTCCGTCCTACCCTTCATCCCCCTTCTCTATCTTATCTCCATCTTCAGTTGTCTCTCTATCTAGCCTTTACTCTCTTACACGAGTAAGGGAGACTAGTCTTACCAGTTCACGCTAAACACTTGGTTGACCACTCTCATCTTTCAGTAGTCTTCGGGCTGCTGGCTTGAAGACAGTGTAAGGATCCATGCTCGTGCGTCCATCTTTATACCCCAATTCATATGATGGATGTACGACTTAGGGAAGTTAAAGCTTTGATACCCTGGCCGGACATCAATGGTGATGACCCATTTGTTAGGACTACTGCAAAAGTGACCTGCAGGATATACTGTTATGGTAAGTTCTTACACAATTGTAATTTCTTCAAGGATACAACTTGGGTGTTTTAGTATTATAAAGTGCATCACTGACTTGTACAGTATGCTAGTAACTGTTGTGGAATTGTGTTGTATCTGTGGGGCACAGCTTATTGATGAAGCATTACTGTACTCACTTTGATAAACTGACAAATTCAGTAATGTCAGCCTTTTAGAGTTGTATTTGCATGCAGTGATTTTTCTTTGAGGTGTTTCTGATTAACTGGTTGCGCACATATTTTTGCTTGGTAAGTTTTCCAAGACATTATATGCACATTTTGCTTTTCTTTGGCAAGGCATATTTACATTGCTTTTACACAAATCAGCTCTGAGTAGTTGGATCTTTTTACTGTTTGGCTTAAACATTCTACTTCTGTCTACTTTTAGTTCTGACTGGCCTGGTTGCTTTAAAATTTTTATTTGTGCTATATGTGTGTTCAGTTCGGGGACAGTTTGAATTGGTTATGCTGATATTGCGATATGCATAACTTTCTTTTAATTGCTTAGGTACTAAGAACTAATGCTGTTTACTCTCTGTCTTTATTTAATCATTAGTTTAACTTGGTTTGCATAATCTGTGGTTCTTTGATTGATTAATGTCTTCACTCACAAGCGCCGACTGGTTCTTTCAGTTCATAGGAGATTACTAGGCTATCGACCTGGAGGTCATTTTAAGCCTAGCCATTTCAACCCAGTATAATACCATAGAGGTACTAGTCCATACCCAAGATTGCATTTAGTGATGACTGCCCATGTTCAGGAGTGTTTTGGGTGCTATCCCCTGTAAGAATGTACGGTGCCTCATCCACTCATCCAGGTTCCTCTTAAACAGTGTCATAGAGATGTTCTGTTTCATATGAATTGGTAGCCTGTTCCAAAGATGTGGCAGTCGCTTTGAGATAAATGTGTCCCTCCAGCATGTACTGTTTAAGTCGCAAGCCATATTTAAGTTCCCGGAATGGGTAGCCCTAGACTCATTTGATTTACAGATATGCAGTAAGTTCATTAGGTTTGGGTCTTGGGTTGCTCTTGTAGGCCAGGCATAAGTCTCCCCTAAGAGGTCTATAGGATACAGAGTATAGTGGCAAAGATTTTAGTCCGTCTGTATAAGGCACATGCTGGATGCCCTTGATCTTCTTTATTAGAAACCTCTGAGGTCTCTCGCTGTAGGTTCTTAGTAAGGTACATACCGAATGGGGTGCTGTACTCAATTATGGGAGGGATAGGTGCTGAGTAGGGGGGGTTATAACTTTTGCTCTTGAGATGATGCCTTTGCTAATCAAGTAAGCTATGTGGAAAGCTTTCCTTACAATGGTAGAGACACGTAGAGGTCAAAGTTAAGGTCACGGTCAACCTGTGATCCCAGGTCCCTTACCACTTCATGGGTACTTAGGGTATTATTATTGATTTGATAGTGTGAAGAGACATTGTTTGTCACCAAAGGGATTGATGATGCATTTCTTTGCATTCAGTTTGAGACCTTGATTAATACACTAGTCATTGGTCTGTGTGAGACCATCCTGGAGTATACGTACATCATTTGGGGATTCAGAGATTGCACCTTGATTGCAGTAATCTGCAAACTTGGTCAGCCACAACCATTTAGTTTTGACCTGAACTTCCTAGAAGTATATACAAAATAGCAGGGAGTCCAGCACTCACCCCTGTGGCACCCTGCTGTGCTGGTTGATGTGGAGTCACCCATTTTGATAGTGTGTGTCCTGTTTGTGAGCCAGTTGGCAACCCATCTTACAATGAAGGGGTTTACATTCAGTTTGCTAAGTTTATCGGTAATGCCTGAATGTGAGATTGTGTCATAAGCCTTTGCTAAGTCGAGGTATGCTGTGTGTACAGATTTGCCCTCATCAATGGTCTTGGTCACACTTTCAAAAAAAATCCAGCAGATTTAACAGACAGAATCTGTCCTTCACAAAGCTAAATTGGGTGGGATCCAGGGTTTGGAGGTCATGTTTTTCTTTATTTATGAACTCCATAATGATGCATTCCATGGCCTTACAGATGAGCCTGGTCAGGCTTATTGGTCTGCAATTCCCTGGGTGTTTTGCTAGGTCACCTTCATGGAGGAGAATAAATGTAACTGTTCTCCATTCCGCAGGAACAAAGCTTGTGGTTAGGCTATGATTGTAAAGGGTACTTAGTGGTGATGCTAGTTCATGTTTAGCCTGTTTAGAAGACAGCCTGAGATGTCATCCGGTCCCATAGGAGCCATATTCTTTGCCTTGGACAGGGCTTTGATGACCTGCTCTTCAGATATGTAAAGTGAGGGGGGTTGGGAGAGGGGTTGTTGCAAGTTAGGAGGAGATAAGGGAGTGAAATTTTCACCAAAGCTATATGCTAGCAGGTTCGCTATCTCTGTGGGGTCAGTGTATGTGTGATATCGTTGGCCACCAGTTCTGCACATGCTTTGGGTCCTACCCTTTAGGTAACATACATAGCTGTAAAAGTCCTTATGGTTGTCCTTGGCAGTACTTGCTAGGTTTCTCTCAAAGGAGCTCTTGGAGCATTTGACAAGTTGTTTTATTTGCCTGTTAAGGTCGAGGAGGGTGCTTTTCCATTCTTGGGTCTTTGTCTTTGTTTTCTTAGACTGCAACGTTTTGCATTTATTGTAGAGTTTGTTGATGCTGGAAGTCTCCCATGGCAGTTTGATTTTACTTGGGGCTCTGGCTGATTCTGTCTGGTACAGCCGAGTGATTGTACAGGGCTTTAGTGTAAGCTTCGGCGTAGTCACCACTTTCAGCTTGGAGTAGGGCTTGGAATGCATTTATGCCTTCTCCTAGTTTGCCTTGGTGGTGTTTTTTAGTCTGATTTCACCCTTTATGAGTTCTGGTGTTAGTGTCAGTTCAAAGGTGACTGATTTGTGGTCAGTTTTAACTAATGAGGGTCCAATAATTGCAGTAATGCACCTGTTTGACATGTCTGTGAGGATCAGATCTAGAATGTTTGTTCCTCTTGTCGAGGTATGGACAATTTGCTCCAGGGCATTTGAATTCACAAAGTCAAGGAACTTTTGTGCTAGTGAGTTTGCACTAGAGTAGGTTTCCCAGTTGATGGTAGGATAATTGAAACCCCCAATAACCAGTGTGTTTGGTAAAATTTGGATTGTCTTCAGTTTGGTTAAGTAGGCTTCATGGGTGTCATAACCCATGGAGGGGAATCTATAACTGGCTAAGACTTGAATGGGGGTCTTACCCACCATAACCTGGATCTGGAGTAACTCCATGGAGATGTCCAGTCTAACTAGATGTGAAGTGAATTTATCTCTAATACAGATTGAAACACCACCTCTTTTGGTTCACACATTCATTTTGCGGTCTAAAGGTGTGGAAGGCATTGTAGCCTTGCAGGTGTGGGATACTGTCTAAGGCCTTAAACTAGGTTTATGTGGCTATCTGCTATATGTGAACTTACAATACAGGCACATCTTTTCTGTGCACTTAGAATTTTGGGCAGAGTTCACTCCTTCACTCCTTCATCACTCTAGTGTTTGTTTGTTTGATTGTGCTTTTTGCTTTATGAGTGTACATGTGTACAACTTGACCTTGTGCCTCTTGGTGGTTTGATATTGTGCCTGTGTGTTTTTTGTGGTTCTGTCTGACTTGATGTTGGATTGGCATTATATCACACACTGATCTCTTTGCCTGACTTGTTAGATTAATATTGTACTTGACAATGCATTTCCCTATGCTTGAATGTGCTGGATTATTTCTACAGCTGTGGGTGGTGAGGTGGTATCTGACTTGATGTTGGCTTGGCATTGTATCACATGCTATATATTTCTCATGATTCAGATTTCTCTGCTTTAGCAGTTGAATTAGTGCTTCCCTGTGACTAGAGTGAGGATATCTGATTTAATGTTGGCTTGGCATTGTATGATGGTGTAATTCCATTTGTTTGAGTTTCTGGACTATTGCTACAGCAGTGGGTAGTGAGGTGGTATCTGATTTGATTTTGGCTTGGCATTGGATGACACAGTTTAGTTCTCTTTGACTGAGCCATTGAAGTGATGCTTCATATGTATGTAATGTGGTTCGGTTAGAACTAATGATTTAATATTGTAGTCCAAATTGTGTAAGCCCCATCTCCCTCTAGGCAGTCAAGTAATAGATTGATATTTTGCAGTCATGTGATAAGACTGTGTTGCATTCTTCATTTATTGTGTGTGTGTGTGTGTGTGTGTGTGTGTGTGTGTGTGTGTGTGTGTGTAACCACTTCGATGTCCTTCAAGAATGCAACTGCAGTCATAACATATGGGTTGTCCTGCCTCAGGCAGCCCTCGGTCGGCCGGATTCCAAAGTCTGGGTCTGGCGTCGGCTGGTGTTGCCTCCTCTCCGACGTCAGAACGGCTGGAGTATAAAGGCATCGGCCGACGCCATCTTCTTCAGTCTTTCTTGCCGCGCGGTGCCCGAAGCAGAAGCAGTTCGCAAGTGTCGGTCGGTCAGCTCCTGTGTTTTCAGTACCGAAGTCATCTAAAAGCTAAGTACCCCGTTGGGGAACATTTTTTCTTGCCTCAGCCGATGTCAGAACAAATTGAGAAAGTTAATAATTGTTTGTCTTCTGGTAAACAAATACCTCATAAGGACTTCCACTCTTATTGCCTCCCTTGCCTGGGCCCAGACCACGACGTCTCGGCCTGTGCTGCCTGTGCTTGCTTTAATAAGCGCACTCTCAGGCACCGGGCAGAATTTGCCGAAGACTTTTTTGGCGAATCTTTCGCTTATATCATGCCGTCGGAACTTCCGGCAGCTCAATCTACCAAAAAACGAAAGGACCGGGACCGACATCCTCGGCCCGCGTCCTCCACCGATACTCCTCCTAAACCCTCCGCGAGTGCTTCGGTCCCTTCGGAAGCGGTAATTCAACCGCTCCAGGCCGACGACACAGCATTAACACGTCCTTCGGTCTCGGAGCCTACACCGGTGCCGGTTGTTGATTTTCCTCCAGAAACCGAAGTTCTGGATCTACCCGACACCATTCCTGTGGACAAGGTTACTCCTGCACGTGGGGCAGCTAGGCCTCCTGTATCCATGTCCATCAAGGCCTTTGCACGTGCTAAGGCCACCAGCCAGGCCAAGGCCCATCCTAAACCAACTGCCCAGGCCCCTTCTTCTGATAAACAGATCATGTCTCTTGCTGCAGATCTTATTTCTCTTATCAAGGGGTCTCACCCTCATCCAGACAGAGGTTCTCAGCCGCCTGCAGAGAAAAGGCCCAGAACTGAACAGGCTGACAACCTCTCTTCAGATGAAGCCTCTGGGGATTCTGAGCATTCAGATACCCAAGAAGAATCCTTCCAGGCGTATGAGGACTCTGATGCTGAGGAATCAATTCCCTCTGCCTCTCCTCCAGAGGATTTTTCGTTCGGTGAAGTCCTACACTCTGAGGGAGCATTTTAAATGGCAGGGTCAGGAATTCTCTGATTCCAGGAAAAGGCTACGTACCTTCCTCAAGCTACCCCAGCACAGACCTTTAGCTATCCCTCCAGTTATGGATGTCCTGGATGATGTTTTCTCCGACTCCAGTGCTAACCCTGATTCTCTCCCTCCTGCTCCTGTCAAGCCAGACAGATATTATAGGGTCCCTGACACCCACAGACATCTCTTTAAGGCCCATTCTGTGGATCTAGAAACTATTTCACAGGGCCCCAAGGGAGTGGCTACTTCCACAGCCAAGAATCCACTGCCAGCGGATAGGGAAGCTAGGTCCCTGGAGAGATGGGGTAAAAAAGTTTATACCTCTACCACCCTGGCCATGAGGTCACTTAACTGCCTTTTTCGTATGTTTCAGTACCAGGATTTTTTACTGGATGATTTACAGAAAAAGCCAGCCTCTCCTGAGCCTATTGATAGAAAGGCATTGCAGGATCTAGTACATAACACTCAGCAGGTTAGCAATCATTTTCTTCAGTGTGGTTATGATGCATTGGAGGATGTTCTTCATTCCACATTGCTGCAGTCCTAACTATTGGGGTAGTCCGCTGTCCAGTCGGCCCGAATACCAAAGTATATGGCTGACGTCGGTCAGGGCGCATTAGACTGACGTCAGTACGTCAGGGTACTAATGCGCATGACCGACGTCATATCCTCAGTCGTTTTTGCCGCATGGTCCGATGCAGAAGCAATTTTGCGAGTGCAGGTTGGCGTTCTGAAAGTTTCTGAAGTCAGAGTTTCAGACCGAATCAAAGTTGGCTAAGTACCCGTTGGGAATATTTTGGTTTTTCTTGCCTCAGTATTTAACCGGATGTCAGAAAAAGTGAATAACTGTATTTCTTGTGGGAAACAGATACCTCATAGGGATTACCATACTTTGTGTATACCTTGTTTAGGGCCTGAGCACGACGTTGTTGGATGCCGCTCTTGTGCTAGATTTAACAAACGCACTATTAAGAGAAGGTTAGACTGTGCCAGGTTAGTTTTGGGAAGCGTTGTAATTATAAAATGCCGTCGGATGCTCCGGCCGCTTGCCAAAAAGCGCAAGGATAAAGCAGCAAAGCCTAGAGTTGAAGAACCGACAGTCCCGGACGTCGGTTCTCTAGAAGGCTCAGTGGAGCCGGAGGTTCTGCCAGGAGTTTCTTTGGAGTCTCAGCGAGAGACTTTACTGTTACAAGATGTGTCCTCTCAGGAAGTAGGCCAGGCTGAGGGGGCTTCTCAGGTGGCTGTTCTTCCCTCTCTTCCTAAGGTGGTTAGAGCCTCCCCTTCTGTTTCCAAGGCTTCCTTGAGAGGCAGGCCAAGTTTAGCTTCAGTGGGGGTTTCTCCTAGTGCTTCAGGGTCTTTGCCTAAGAAACATATGCTTAAAATGGCAGAGGATTTAATTACTATGATTAGAGGTTCTATGCCCCTCCTGATAAGAGGCCTAGGGTGGAACCTGAGTTTGAGAGTTTTGAGCAATGTTCGGAGGCTTCTGAGTCTTCGGCTGAAGACTTGCAGGAGTATCCTCCTTATTCTGATTCTGATGTGGATGATTCTACTCCTTCAGTTTCTCCTCCTGAGGATTTTTCATTTTCAGAGACTCTGCATTCCATGAGGGAGCATTTTAAATGGGAAGGTCAAGATTTCTCTGATTCCAGGAAGAGGCTTAGGGAATTCTTGTTTTTACCCCAGCATAGGCCTTTAGCTCCTGTTCTGAATGTGGTGGAAGATGTTTTTGCAGAGGCTTCCCTGAATCCTGATTCTTTGCCTTCTGCCCCAGTTAAACCGGATAGGTACTATAGGGTGCCTGAAGCTCATAAGTATCTTTTTAAGAGTCCTAGGGCAGACCCGGAAACTGTCTCTCAGGGGCCTAAAGGTGTGAAGGCCTCTGTTGTTAAAAATCCTGTTCCTCCTGATAAAGAGGCAAGGGCTTTGGATAGATGGGGAAAGAAAGTGTATACTTCTTCCACTTTAGCCATGAGGGCGTTGAATTGTCAGTTTCACATGTTAAAATATCAGAATTATCTCCTTTCACAATTGAAATCTAAGGTGGATGCTCTGGCAGAAGGTATTGAGTGTAAAGAGTTGCAGGATTTAGTTCATGTGTCTGAACAGGTGGGTAAACATTCCCTGCAGTGTGGTTTTGATGCTGTGCAGGCCTCCTCGAGGGTGGCTGCCACTGGTTCTGTTCTTCGTAGGCACGCCTGGTTGAGGGATCAGAATTTAGCTGAGCATGTTAAAACAAGGATTTTGGATGCTCCTTTACAGTCTGATGTGTTGTTTGGTGCGCCTGTGGAAGCAGTTTTAAAGAAAATGGAGGACAAGGCTAAGTCTATGCAAACTGTTAAGGATTTTTTGCAGGTTCAGCCTCCGAAGTTTAGTAGAAATTGGCCTACTAAGGGATGGACATATCCTGCTTATGATTCCCAGTCTAGGGGTAGGTCTAGACGTGGTAGGGGCAGAGCACAAGGTTCTTTTAGGCCTAGAACAGGAGTTCACCTGCTCAGTCTTCTGGTGAGGGCAGGGGTCAGTCCTTTCGTAAACAGACCCAATGACCTACCTTTTCAGCTGCCAGTACATTCTCGCCTGGCAGCACCTTTGGGAGGAAGGCTGGCTCTTTTCAAAGAAAATTGGGATTTAATTACCCAAGACAGATGGGTTTTGGATATCATTCACCACGGTTACAGGTTTTATTTCCATACCTTGCCTCCTTTCAAAGGCATGCCAGACATTCCTCCTCTACAAAGAAAAGAGGCTCACAAGCAAATTTCTCTGTTGCTTCAAATAGGGGCCATTCAGCCAGTTCCTGTGCCAGAAAGGGGCCTAGGATTTTATTCTCGCCTGTTCCTAGTACCAAAGAAGGGGAACACGTGGAGACCAATTTTGGATTTATCTATCCTCAACACTTATCTGGACATTCCCAAGTTCAAAATGTTGACGTTGCAACAGCTTTTACCTCTGCTGGGCAAAGATCATTGGATGGTAACTTTAGATCTCAAGGAAGCTTACCTTCATGTGCCTATCAGACTAAGTTGCAGGAAGTATCTGCGTTTTCGAGCTGGAAATTCTCATTATCAGTTCTCTGCATTGCCCTTTGGCTTATCTACTGCGCCCAGAGTATTCACAAAGGTTCTGGCTCCAGTGATAGCTTACTTCAGGTTAAAAGGAATTCAAATCTATCCTTACTTGGACGACTGCCTGATTCTGGCTCAAGAAAAGGAAGACCTTTTACAGCATTTGGAATTTGTGATAGCAGTGCTAAGATGCCTAGGGTATTCTGTGAACGAAATAAAGTCCAGTCTAGTACCCTCTCAAGACATGTGCTTTCTGGGTGTGAGACTGAATACAGCAGCCCAGATGGCCTTTCTAACCCCGGACAAACAAAAGAATCTTTCCAGTTACTTCCATCACCTATCTCTTCAGTCCGGGCTGACTGCAAGGACAGTCCTTCAAGCCTTAGGGTTCATGGCATCTTGTATTCTGGTGCTTCCCAATGCCAAACTGCATATGAGGAAGTTACAATGGTATCTCAAAAATGTATGGACACAGCACTGCCAGGATTTGGACACTGTCATTCAAATAATACCTTGCATTCAAAAGGAATTTTTGTGGTGGGCTCAGGAATGTCACCTAAACAAGGGACTCTCTGTGACCCGGCCAGAGGCGAGTCAGATTCTAACGACAGATGCCTCAGACATTGCTTGGGGAGCTCATCTAAATGGAAAATGGATACAAGACAAGTGGCCTGCCAGACTACAGCATCTACATATCAACATGAAGGAGATGTTAGCAGTCCAGTTTGCATTAATGGCTTTCAAGGAGTTACTTCTTCCAGGGCAGGTGTTGATTCTAACAGACAACACTACTGTCATGTGGTACATCAACAAACAAGGGGGAACACATTCTTACCCGTTGTGCAGGCAAGCAATGATTTTATGGGAGACTGCGCTCAGCTTGCAACTAACTCTTCAGGCAAGGTTTCTGCCGGGAGCACAGAACTCCTTAGCAGATGTGTTAAGCAGACAAATCATGGATCCCCACGAGTGGAAACTGGATCTTCATGTATTTCAAAAATTGACAGTGTCATGGGGAACTCCAGACATAGATCTGTTCGCTTCTCCACTAAACCACCAGCTGCCACAGTTTTGCACAAAGGGGTTTCATCACACAGCTTGGAAAGTGGATGCTCTGTCTTTCAGTTGGAAAAATCTTCATGTGTATGCCTTTCCACCTCTGCCTCTTCTCCCAAAGGTGCTCCTAAAGGTCAGACAAGACAAGCCAAGGATGATTTTAATAGCTCCAGATTGGCCTCGGCAACACTGGTACCCATTACTGAGGAGTCTGGTAAGGAAGCCACCATGGCCTTTACCTTTGATTCCACACCTGTTGTCTCAGAGGGATGGTCACCTGCTCAATGTCAAGCTTCACTCTCTTCATCTAACAGCCTGGCATATTCTGTTTTGAAACACAGCAGGTCTCAACTTCCTCAACAAGTTTTAAATGTGATTATGGAAGCCAGAAGACCTAGTACAAGGAAAGTGTACGCAGAAAAATGGAAGAGGTTTTACTTTGGAGTGCAGCAAACAATTTGGAGATTTCTGAGCCTAATTTGAGTGTGGCTCTTCAATATCTTACTGAGTTATTGGACAAAGGTTTGTCTTTCTCTTCCATTAAGATTCATGCTGCAGCAATTTCAGCTCACTATGATTGTGACCCACCATTGTTTTCGCATCCTTTGTTCAAGCAATTTCTTAGAGGGCAAAGAATATAAGACCCCACGTAGAGCTCCTACTCCTGCTTGGGACCTCAATTTTGTGTTGGAGAAACTTACTCTACAACCTTTTGAGCCTGCGGCTACTGCTGAATTGAAATACTTGTCATGGAAGACTGCTTTTTTGTTGGCCATTACTTCTGCAAGAAGGGTTTCTGAATTACAGGCCCTTATGGCGGTAGAGCCTTTTTTGATTTTTCATAAGGATAGGGTATCATTACGTACTAATCCTTCCTTTATGCCTAAGGTGGTTTCTAGTGTGGCTTTAAACCAAACTATTCATTTGCCTACTTTTTATGCAGACCCCCAAAATAAAGGGGAAAAGATTTTGCACACTTTAGATGTACACAGGCAATTGCGTTATTATTTAAGCAGGACTAAGGATTTTAGGCAGTCTCAGCAGTTGTTTGTTTCTTTTGCTTTGAGTTCGCAGGGCAAGCCTGTGTCAAAACAAACTATTTCTAGGTGGATTAGGTTTTGCATTGCATTTTGTTATTCCCATCATGGCAAGGAGATTCCAGCTGGGATTAGGCCTCATTCCACTAGGGCTACTGCCACTTCAACAGCATTTCTAAGGGGTGGCAACTAAGGATATTTTGGAGGCAGCTACTTGGAGTTCAGTGCATACTTTCTCTAAGCATTATCACCTTCCTCTCTACTCTAAGTCTAGGGCTGGTTTTGCCACAGCTATTTTGCAAGGCATGTTGTCAGCTCCTGCTTCTTTATGATTTGCCAGCCTCCCTTACCTCTGCTTTGGGATTCTACCCAATAGTTAGGACTGCAGCAATGTGGAATGAAGAACATAGTACAGTTTTGTACCTACCATAAATGTAGATGTTCGAGGATCCACATTGCTGCAGTCCAATTTACCCTCCCTCCTTCCCCTCTGTGTTTAGGGGTGGTTGTGTAGGTGAGGTTGTATGCTGGTAATTTTGTATATATTGTACATATTTTTGGTGCAGGTATATTTGGCCTTGTCTTTTTAGGGTCTTCTGACATCTGGGGCAAGAAAAGACTGAGGATATGACGTCGGTCATGCGCATTAGTACCCTGACGTACTGACGTCAGTCTAATGCGCCCTGACCGACGTCAGCCATATACTTTGGTATTCGGGCCGACTGGACAGCGGACTACCCCAATAGTTAGGACTGCAGCAATGTGGATCCTCGAACATCTACATTTATGGTAGGTACAAAACTGTACTTTTCATGTAGGGCAGCTATGACTGGGGCTGTTATACGTAAACATGCTTGGTTAAAAGAACAGCCACTGCCAGACCATGTTAAAGTAAAATTACTTGATGCACCTCTGGGAAAACAGAAGCTTTTTGGTGCTAATGCACAAGATGTGTTGAAGTCCATTGAGGAAAAAGCTAAATCAGTACAGACAGTCAAAGATTTCCTCCAGGTTCAGCCACCCAGATTCAGCAGGAATTGGCCTTCAAAGAATTGGTCCTTTCCAGACACAAGTTTCAAAGGGGGAAAAAACAGGCATGCCCGAGGTAGAGGGCAATGCCGAGGCTCCTACAGGGGCCGCCAATGGCAACCACCAAATCAAAGAAGTGGCGCAGGCAGTCCAGCTGCACCACAAGGGCAACCACAATGACTTGACTTTCATACCGTCTACAAAGGCTCAAAGAGAAGCACCTTTGGGCGGAAAATTATCCTTATTCTCAAAAAACTGGCATATTTTAACCAAGGACAAATGGATTCTGGATTTAATAGACAAAGGTTACAGATTCCACTTCCATACTTTACCAATAAGACAAGGCATGCCAAACCTGCCACTTCATCTAAGGGCAGAGGCACTCATTCAAGTTTCAAAGCTGTTAAATATAAAAGCAATAGAAAAGGTCCCTCCACAGGAACAAGGCCAGGGATTTTATTCAAGACTGTTCCTTGTTCCAAGAAAGGAAAACAAATGGAGGCCTATACTGGACTTGTCTACTCTAAATACTTATCTCATTGTGCCAAAGTTCAAAATGCTGACGTTGCAGCAACTCCTTCCCATGCTGGGCAAGGGGTCTTGGCTGGTCACTCTGGACCTCAAGGAGGCATACCTGCATGTCCCAATCAGACAAAGCTGCAGAAGATACCTCAGATTTCTTGCAGGGACAGAGCATTATCAATTCTCAGCATTGCCGTTTGGCTTATCTACTGCGCCCAGAGTGTTCACGAAATGCCTGGCATCAGTAGTGGCACACTGCAGACTCCAGGGGATTCAAATATACCCCTACCTGGACGACTGCCTCATACAAGCAGGCAACAAACAAACCTTGATAGCAAACTTGGACTATGTCATTCAGTTACTACAGGCCTTGGGATACACAGTCAACATTCAGAAATCAAGACTTCTGCCATCCCAACAGATTATTTTCCTAGGAGCCAAACTGGACACAAAAACACAAATGGCTTATCTCACAGAGGAAAAACAACAGCAGTTACCAGAGTACTTCAAAGGCCTAGCAAAGCTCTCCCAGCTGACTGCAAGGAAAGTCCTGCAGGCCCTGGGGTTCATGGCATCTTGCATTCTTCTGATACCTTTGGCAAGACTTCATATGAGAAAGCTGCAATGGTATTTAAAAAGCTTATGGTCCCAACACAGCCAAAGCCTAGATGACGTAATCCCACTCATCCATGTCTACAAAGAGAATTTTTGTGGTGGGCTCAAACAAGTCAGTTAAACAAAGGCATGTCTTTCAACAAACCTCAAGCAGGTCAAATGATTACAACAGACGCCTCAGACCATGGATGGGGGGCGCACATGGAGGGCAGATGCATTCAAGGTCAATGGACACCAAGGGAAAGGCATCTGCACATAAACCAAAAAGAGATGTTGGCAGTGATACATGCAATCGAGACTTTCGAAAAATCACTTCAACAAGGACATTTACTAATAAGGACAGACAACACCACTGTTATGTGGTATATAAACAAGCAGGGAGGCACTCATTCTTATCCCCTCTGCAGACTAACAATGATTCTCTGGGAAAAATCCCTAAGTCTGAAGATACATCTGCAATCCCAGTTTGTGCCAGGCAAGGACAATGTACTGACAGACAAGCTGAGCAGAAATTTCTTGGATCCACACGAATGGATGCTGCATCCTCACATTTTTTCACAAATAACAAGGACATGGGGAAGACCGGACATAGATCTCTTTGCTTCTCACTTGAATCATCACCTGGAAAAGTTCTGTACAAGGACCCACCATCCTCTAGCCTGGAAAACGGATGCTCTCTCCTTCAGCTGGAATTCCCTGACAATTTATGCATTCCCTCCTCTACCACTGCTGACCAAGGTGATACGGAAGATCAAAGCAGAACAACCAACAGGCATTTTGATAGCTCCAGACTGGCCAAGGCAGCACTGGTACCCATTGTTGTTGAGCATAACTCGGACCAAACCCTGGCCTCTGCCCCTATGGCCTCTGCTTCTAACACAACACAATTACAGGACTGTTTATCAAAATCTGAAAACATTGCATCTGACAGCCTGGAGGTTACCATAACTCCTTCCGATATCTCTCTTTCCAAAAATGTTCAAGAGATCTTACTGGAAGCACGCAGACCTTCCACCAGAAAAACCTATTCAGCCAAGTGGAAGAGATTCATCATCTGGAATGCTAACAGGGGTCAGGATACAACATTATTGAGTATACCTCAGATATTGGAATACTTGGCAGAAATGTTTCATACTGGTCTCTCATATTCTTCCATAAAGATTCATGCCTCAGCAATCTCAGCAAAATACAATTGTGATCCACCTGTGTTTTCGCATCCTTTGCTAAGACAGTTCCTAAGAGGGATAAAGAATATCAAACCTCCCAGGAAACTGCCAGTACCTGCATGGGACCTCAATTTCGTCTTGGAAAAATTAACTCTTCCTCCCTTTGAACCAGCAGCAACTTCAGAAATGCAATTTCTGTCATGGAAAACGGTTTTCCTATTGGCAATCACATCCGCAAGAAGAGTCTCGGAGATACAGGCACTCATGGCAGTACCTCCTTTTCTCATTTTTCATCAGGACAGAGTCTCTCTAAGAACCAATCCTTCATTCATGCCAAAAGTAATTTCCAGGGTGTCTCTAAATCAAGCCATTCACCTGCCTACTTTCTTCCCCAATCCTCAAAACAGGGGGGAAGCACTGCTGCATACTTTGGACATACACAGGCAACTACGCTACTACTTGGACAGAACTAAGGCCACCAGAAAGTCTGACCAACTGCTTGTAGCCTATGCTGCTGGAGTACAAGGAAAAGCAATCTCCAAACAAACAATTTCCAAATGGATTGGACACTGCATCAGATTCTGCTATTCTTTTCATGGAAAAAGTGTGCCAGCCAATATTAGGCCACACTCCACCAGAGCTATAGCCACATCCACAGCTTTCCTAAGAGGAGTGGCTACAAAGGACATTCTAGAGGCTGCTACATGGAGCTCCGTGCATACATTTACCAAGCACTACAACCTGCCTTTATACTCCAGATCCCGAGCAGGCTTTGCTTCGGCAGTCCTGCAGGGAATTTTAGCTACACTATCACATTCTTAGTTCCAACCACCCCCAGCTTGGCTATGATATTCAACCCATATGTTATGACTGCAGTTGCATTCTTGAAGGACATAGTACAGTTTTGTACCTACCATAAATGTAGATGTCCGATAGATATGCAACTGCAGTCGGATTTTCCCACCCTCCTACCCCTCTGCAAACTTCTTTATGGGTCCACTCCCCCTATTCCTATTAGCTGGGGGTATCTCCTATGGTGTATCTGTTTATTACTGTTGTGCATGTCTGGAATTGTTTATCCATTCACCAAATTTAGCCTTCCTAGGAGGGCACCTGGCATCTGGGGCAAGAAACACTGAAGAAGATGGCGTCGGCCGATGCCTTTATACTCCAGCCATTCTGACGTCGGAGAGGAGGCGACACCAGCCGACGCCGGACCCAGACTTTGGAATCCGGCCGACCGAGGGCTGCCTGAGGCAGGACAACCCATATGTTATGACTGCAGTTGCATATCTATCGGACATCTACATTTATGGTAGGTACAAAATTGTACTTTATGTCTAATGATGTTATCAATTACACTGCAGGTACTTGTATATTTGTATTTATAGCTGTTCTGTGTGGAGACTTTAATCCATGGGTCTTCCCTAAAAATGGGCAATGGGCTCAGGGGAACTACCCAGTTAACAGAGTTCAAATAAATAAATAAATAAACACGTTTAACATTGTACATGTACTGTTTTGCTGTTTTGTTTCAGGGCTGGGTCTTCAATGTAGTCCCATGGCTTTTTGCAATTCCTTCATCCATCTTTGGTGGATGGCTTTCTGATCATCTCATTGGCCTTGGTAAGGAAGGGTTTCTGTTTACTTTTTAACTGTGAAATTCAGGAAGGACAACTGTCTAAATTTACTATGCATTGCTCTTTTATTACTGTGTAAAAACTGCAAGGAAGCAAAACTGATTTCATGACAACCAGGGAAGTGTCTGTTAATTAAACAAATTTCTTGGGTTAAAAGCTATCTTTCTGTGCATGCATTTTGACCTCTAGGGATATAACAGTATGCTTGCGTATTGTGACACATTACAAATATGGAGGTTATAAGATCCTAGATGGTGTGGGGTGAATGCCACTTTTTGAATAATTTCCTTTCTAAAGTCATGGGATGTTTTCCTTATTTTTTTTTCAAATCTTTGTTTTTATTTTTTGTTGTTACATTAAACAAATTGTAAAGTACAATACACAGTAACAGATGTTAATACATTAAAAGTAAGCCATTTACAAAGTTGGATGAAGCCAACTGTTCATTCTAGTAACAGACAAATCTTTAAAGTTCATTTTTTCAGTACGAAGAGTGACATAGATGGGCAGTAGAATGAGATGAACAAGCATATGAGAAATATGACAATATTAACATTGTTAATGTGTAGTGTAGCTTTTTCAAATAGTCAGAATGTATTAGATAACTATACCGTGTTATAGAATACAGGAAAAACTGGGCGGCCGCGGTGGTGCAGCCGTTAGCATTGCCGCCTCACAGCAAGAGGTTCTCTGGTTCGATCCTCAGCTGGGGGTGCCTTCTGTGCGGAGTCTGCATATCCTCCCTGTGGTCATGTGGGTTTCCTCTGGGTGCTCCGGTTTCCTCCCACATCCCAAAGACATGCTGTAGGTGGACTGGATACTCTAAATTGGCCCTAGGCATGAGTGCATGCATGTATGTGCCTTCTGTGGAAGGTTGGGTGCCGGGCTGGCAACTCGACACCGTAAAACTCCACTGCCATTCATAAGTGGACAGGTGAATCCACTGTGGCGACCCCTAACCGGGAAAAGCCAAAAGAAGAATACAGGAAAAACTAAGAGAGAAAAAAAAATAAGAAACGCACACAAAAAAATACAACTTTTATATACAACTATTTACAAATAGTGCTACAATATAATGACAGGATTCTAATTACATTTAACAAGACGTGTGATAGTTCTCATCTTTGTATGCATCTTGTATACATGTAACCATTAGAGAACACAGCGGAGTAAGACTCTGATGAGGAGGAGACTGGTGGCAAAATTACTAAAAGACAATGACTATAGAAAAACATGGTTTGCTATGTTAAGATGCAGTCAATGGTAATACTCCAGAACCTGAGGTATTTCAGGCGCTTACTCACATTGTTAGTGGTTTATTTATTTTATTTTATTTTACATTTGTTGACCTGGATAGTCCAACTGGATATATGTCCATTTTCACCGGGGACCCGGGGAAAAAAGCTCCAAGATAATACACATTGAACATTTAGTAAATGCTACTTTCAAGCAGATTACAGTCATAAGCAATACCAGCATTTAGCACATATAGTACTAACTTATTATAAAACACTCATTATTTTCAAAGTTATATATACATAACATTACATTCAGGTTTAAGACACATTGAGCAGCAGTTATACAATTGACCCTTCCTGAAATGGAGTGGTAGAAGAAAGTTAGAAGTAGTTGAAGGTAAGGCACCTAAGAAATGTAGAGATCACTAGTCGGGGTTAGTGCAAGGACATAATCAATGAGTTTTGAAGTATTTCTTGAGTTTATTTTTGAACTGAGTTAGTGAGGGTTCTAGAGTCAAGTCAGCTGGGAGTCTGTTCCATGTTTTTCCAACAGAGTTGGCAAACAGAGTCCCCAGCTGAGTAGTTAGATTTGTATGTTTGAACTAGGAGTCTAGTGGATGTTTGCAGTGGCTAGGTGCTGGTGTAGGGGCTAATAATATTTTTTAGTGCAGGTGTATTTTCTGGTTGGTAAAGGACTTGGTGCCACTATTAGCTGGTTGAACTGCAGTAGGCTAGGCAGTTCAGGCCATCCTAGGCGATTTAGGTTGTGACAGTGGTGTGTCCGGTAGGCTGTGCCAGTAGCAAATCTGGCAAAGTAGTTGTAGCAAAATGATAGTTTATTAAGATCTGTTTTGTTTAAGTTGGAGAATAGAGGTGAGGCATAGAGAAGAGTTGATAGTAGATGGGAACGGGCAAATGCAGTTCTAGCAAGTGGGGTAAGGAAAGGTTTGATTCTGTAAAGACAGCCAAGTTTTTTATTAATGGTTTGATAGTTTGATATGCACATCAAACTTCAGGTTGTTATCAACTATGACACCCAGTAGTTTAGTTCGGGCTTCTGGGGAGATGATAGTGCCATTGTTAGTGGTTATATTGAAGGATGGCAGGGGGGTCCTGCATGTGGGGGAGAAGAGGAGCAGCTTAGTTTTGTTGGTGTTTAGGATTAGATATTGATTGGAGAGCCATTTTTCCACTGTATTGAAGATATTTTGGGTTAATATAAATAAAGTAGCTGGTGAGGTGTCAGAACAAGTCAAGGTGGAGTCATCCGCATATTGAATCCAGGTAGCATCTGGGTTGACTGAATGAAGGTTGTTGATAAAGATGGAGAAAAGAAAGGGTCCTAGTATTGAGCCCTGGGGGACTCCTAATGTGATGGGTAGGCGTGATAATAGCTTGTCCTGCCATAGGACAGCCTGTTGCCTGCCCTGCAGGTAGGAATGAAACCAGTGGAATGCATGGTTGTTTAAGGAGAAGGCCTTCAAGGTGTTTATAAGCTTTTTGTGGTCAACCATGTCAAAAGCCTTGGATAGATCTAGAAAGAGTGCTGAGGATAGTTTATTATTGTGGTTGTGGTTAATGATGTTAGAGAAAGAGGAGGGCAGAAGTAGTACTGTGGTGTGGCTTAAAGGCATGCTGAAAGTTGGACAACAGCTTGTTATGTGTGAGGTAGTGGATGAGCTGTACATGTACACACTTCTCCATAATTTTAGCTAGAGGTGACAGAATAGCTATGGGTCTAAAGTTTGACTGTTCAGTGAAACTGCCTCCTTTATGAAGAGGTATTACATGGGAGATTTTCCATATAGTGGGTACAGTAGCTTCAGATATAGCTCTGTTGATCAAGATTGAGATAGGGTATGCTATGGTATCAGCAGCCTTTTGCAGGTAGTCTGCTGGGAGGAGGCCGGCAGCCAGGGTAGTGGGTCTTAGTTTCTTAAGTAGGGCATGAATAATAACAGGTTGGAAGGTAAAGTATGTTTGGGTACTGGGTGTGGCTGCATTAGAATTAGAGCCATTGGGAGAGAGTTGGCTGACTAGAGAGTGGATAGTCTCTGTGAAGAAGCTGTTGAAGTTATTAGCAATGTCTACTGGGAATTTTTGTTGGGAAGCTGAGGGGGGTGGACTGGCGGTTTGGCCTGGGTGAAGTAGATTGTTTATTCCTGCCCAGAACTTTTGAGGTTTGTTTTGGTGTTTTTGCAGTAGATGGTAGCAGTGGTTCTTTTTGTCTAAGGTTATGGATTTTTTGGTGTCATTCCTTAGCTGTCTGAATCGTAGTTGATCAAGTGGGGCTTTTGTTTTTCGGTAGGTGGCCCATGCTTTGTTTCTGAGTGAAATTTTGGTTTTGGTATCTTCAGAAAGCCATGGTGCAATATTAACTTTGGTTCTAATAGAGCTGCTGGGAGAATGGGAGTTGAGAATAGCAAGGAATTTGGTGTTAAAGTATGCTACTGCTTCATCTAGGGGGAGACTTATTAGTACTTACCAGTTGCATGTCTTAAGTTCATTTTGAAACTTGGTGAGAATAAAATTCTTGTTGTTTCTTAATGTTCTGTAGGTGGGTTGGTAGGAGCAGTCTACTTTGAGCTTGATTACATAGGTGAGACCGTGGTCACATAGGTCATCAGGCAAAGTGCCTGATTTATAGGATTGAAGATAGGTATTGATAAGTATCCAGTCTAGGGTGCTTTCCTTGTTATTGGGTTTTCATGTCCTGGTGGGGGAGGTTATGATTTGAGTAAATACATAGAGGTTTATGTGGGTTGTGGGGGTTTCACAAGAGCAAGTGTTCCAGTCAATGTTTTAATCCCCAAGAACAATTGTTTCTTGGGGATTAGTTTATGAGATAAGATATACTTAGATGCCATGTTCTTAAAGCTGCCCCAATCTAGTTTAGATCGATCTAACCAGTTCTGTGTAATATAGAGCTTAATTAACATGAAGAGAGCAATTTGTATCTTGAGATCAGTAGAGTTTATGTCCTCATGGCATATATGAAGTATAGCAAATTCCCAGGAGAGAGTGGATTTGGAATAGGTCTTTGAGCCGAGGTCGACAGAAACGGAAGATGTCGGACGAGTTCCTACCGCATCAAACTATCAAGAAGATGTGGAGGAACAAGCTGAATTAGGTTCTGATGTTTTGACCTCCACTGTCCCGATACCTCGAGTTAGCACCCAGTCACTTATCTGTAATATTTCTAGTTATACTTTAACACCACATGATATATGCCTTTTGAATAAAGGCCTTAACTTTATTCCGAGTGGTCATAGCAATTTTACGGACACTATCATTGATATGAGACTATTCTGCTGTAATTTAATGCTAAAACTGCTGTTCAAGGATAATGAGGGATCAGATGTCAGTGACATAGGTAGGTCTGAGAGACCACTGAGATTTAAGAATTTGAGTAACTTTGCCCCTCCGTTACATCCACTAGTTGAAGCATACATGCAGTTGACAGAGGATGGCCTGCATGAATATTTTAACAATGCTACCCATAGAAAGAAAGGGAATCTGACTCCATTAGAAAGAGAGAGCCTTAGGCAATTACAAACAACGCACTCCCTAGTGATAAGACCGGCTGACAAAGGTGGCCAGATTGTCCTAATGGACTGTGATCATTATCTAAGTGCTATGCATACTCTATTAACTGATGAGTTTTACAAGAGGGTCGAAGAACAGGTTGTATTTGATACCATTATGCATGTGTCAGATACATTACTAGACATGTTCAAAGGGAACATCATTATCCAGGAGCTATATGACCATTTGTTGATTAAGACACCATTAGTCCCCATAATTCAGGGACTTCCCAAAATACACAAGAATAGGAATAATCCTCCCATGAGACCTATTGTTGCCGGACAAGGCTGGGTCACTGAGCACCTTTCTGTGTATGTGGAGAAACATCTACGTCCTATCCTTGACCTTAATTGAACAGTACTTAGGGACTCCAAGCAGTTCCTATTAGATCTTTATGAATGCTTGGGCAACCTAGGTGATATAGATAACCTAGTGTTTGCCACTTTTGATATACAGTCTCTATTCACTGTATTACCGAATGAGTTAGGCATTATATACATCACTGAATATCTTCTATGTTCTAGCGACTACTCTAGAGTCCAAATTGATCTGTTAGCATGCTTTTTAGAGATGATACTAGAGAATAATGTTTTCATATTTCAAGATACTTTCTTTCAACAACAGGGAGGAGTCGCTATGATGACCCCTTGCGCCAACAGTTATGCCAACATGTTTTTGGCGCAATGGGAAAAGGAAGTACTTTTTAAGACCAATGAGTTTGGACAAATGGTAGCATTTTATCGACGTTTTGACGATGACGTTTTTATTCTATGGAGAGGGAGTTACAGAGGGGTTGAACCTCTTCCATAAAATGCTCAATCAGTTAACACACTTTTTGAAGTTCACTATGAACTTTTCTATTACTAGGATTGAGTTTCTAGATTTGTACATAGAGAAACTTGCCAGTGGTCTGATAAACACAGGTGTATTCCGTAAGGAGTGTCATCACAATACTTTGTTGATGCGTACAAGTATGCATCCGGAATACATCTTTAGAAATATAATTAAAGGACAAGGGATGAGGACCTCGAGATTGAATGCCACTGAATCAGGCTTCAATTATGAGGTCGTTGACCTGAAGCAAAGATTTCTTGATCGTGGTTATAGCTCTCAAGAGGTCGATAACAACCTTAACAACATTAAAGAACTTAGGTTGGATACAGCAGCTCCCTATTTTGGACCTAAGATGAAAGACAATGCAAAGTGTCCATCTGATAGTGGATCAAGTGTTAGGATTTCCATACCTTACACTACTGATTATCCAGCTATAAGACATATAATAACACAACATTGGCCTATTCTCTGCACAGAGGATAACATCAAAAAGGTGGTTGGAATTAAACCCCGATTCCTATTCAGGAATAAATCCAATTTGAGAAGGCTGCTTTGCTACCCTAGGAAATCTACACCTTTATCTACTGACACTTTTACCAAATCATGTGGGGAATGTAATTATTGTGAATTGATTGACACTAGCCCTATTTTTCTTCATCCAGACCTAGGTACTGTCTTTTATACACACGTAGAAGCCGACTGTGCCACTGCTAATGTAGTTTATTTAGCAATGTGTCAAATTTGTAGGGCGTTCTACGTAGGGAAAACGAATCGGATGTTTAAGGAAAGGATACGTGAACATGTCTACCACATAAGGAAGGGGTCTACACACAATGCTCTAGCCAAGCATGTCATGCAACATGGAAGTGAACATAGATTTCTGTTTAGAGTACTTGAGATAGTTAGTCCTAGTATGAGGAAAGGTGATATTAACAATCACACTGAGAGTAGAGAAAGCAGGTGGATTATTAGGTTAAGAGCCGATAGAGGCGCTGGTTTAAATGAGAGGGCCTCAATTAGACCGATACTCAAGAAACGTAGGAACATTAGGCTTTAGATGACTTACTGTATCCTGTTATAGATATCATATGTAAATCTGCTTTATTTTTACATGTATTTCTGAACTAGTACGTATGTATTTACAATTCTGCTTTTTAGTGCATAGAGATAGTTTTTTTATATATATACATATGTTTTGCAGTAATATATCTTTTATTTTATATATTGTTTTAAATGTTAATATGTTTCATGTGGGAATATATATACGAGCATAGAAGGTTTAATTATATGATGATTTTAGGTATTTTTTATTTTAATTTGCTTGCAGGTGTTCAATATTCTATATTCCTTTAAGGTTGGATGTGCTGACTACCCCTATTGTTAATTGATTGATTGAGCCAATATTTCAACAATTAACCTTGGTCATCTTATATAAAAGGTTTTACTTCCTTTGGTTTAAGTGATCTGAAGAAGCTCATATTTTGAGTGAAAGCGCTTATCCTACCTGCAGTGTGTTTTCTTTTATTAAACAGTTTGTTTACAATTACTCTGCTTCGCTCTCGCTGTGTGGAAATTCTGACATTTTTTTTAAGTTTGATCCTTAGGGAGTTCCATAGATTCTGAGAATATTTACAGTACCATAGAATGTGTAGGATGTCAGCGTTAGCTGTCGGGCAAAAAGGACAGAAGGGTGAAGTGTTAGGGAAAAAAAAGAGTTTAAATGTTCTGGGGTATAGTAAGCATTATTATTAATCATTAACTGGGTATATAATTGTTTCTTTAAAGGGGCAAACGTGTTTGTGTGATTAATTGCTTGGGAGACATGAGCGTCTGTCAGATCATGGTTTTTGTCTTTCCAGTATTGTGCAAATGTTATAGAGGATTGGCATCCAGCTGTAGAGACTAGTTTGTAAGTGACTGAATGCATCTTCTTTTTGATTTTTAGACATCTCAGGAATGAAGTGGCCAAGTTTATTTCTTCTTGTAACTTATTTGGGAAGTGTCCTAATGTAGAAATTAATGCTTTGATTTGTCTCAAGATTATTATGTATTTGTTATTTAAGTTAAGTTTTATTCTGATATCATTAAGGGAGTTGTCCTTAAATTCCATACAGTTAAGGTTTTAATTTGAGGGAATTGATCTAGGTTTAACATTTTGTTACCCAATTTTAGATTTGAGTTCAGGTGAATGGGCTGCAAGAGAATGAGCGCGTTTGACAAACCTAATGAGGCCAGAATTTTTGAAATATATTAATCTAATGCTTAATTAGGTTGTGTAATTTAATGTCTTTTAATAAAGATTTATTTGTGAAGGTTAATGCTTTGGGGTTTATTTTACAACTTTTCACATGAGCCTGCCAGAGACCAATCCATTGTGGAAAGTGAGTTATTTCGTTTGAATTATGGTCTGCAATTAGTATGATTCTGCTGGCACAGATTGTCATAATACAATCTGAAGTCTCGGGTATCCCCAGTCCTCCCTTGTTTTTTGGCAGCATTAATCTTGATAAGGAGATTCTAGGATTTTTAGGGAACCATATAAATTTAGTTAAGGTTCTGTTAATTTTTTTTTAAAAAAGTTTAGTGGGATGATATTGTCTGTTGAATTAATCCGGAACACTATTCTGGGTAGAACATTCATGTTTAGTATTGCTATTTTTGACAAGAAGGGGAAATTCAAGTTTTTCCATCTAGTTAAATCATTTTCTATGGACGACCATATTCTAAGGAGGTTATTTTGTAGGGAGTTTTTATGATTATGGTCAAATACTATCCCTAGACATTTAAGAGTATAGTCCAGCTTTATTTGGGATATGGGAAACAAAGCCTCTTTATGACTGTTCGAGTTAATTGGAAAAATAAGAGATTTTGAGGGGTTAATTTCATAGTTGGAAGTTTTCGAGAAGATTTCAATTGTATTTTGGACTTTAGTAAGATCAGTGTTGGGAAGCTGGAAATATATGATAAGGTTGTCTGCAAATGCTGAAAAGGCAAGACTATTCCCCAGAATGTTGGGCATACGATGAAAGTTTTTTTTTTTGCGTTAAGTATAAGAATAGGGGTTCAATATATATGTTAAAGACGTATGGTGAGAGGGGACAGCCCTGTCTAGTGCCATTATTTAGTTTTATTTTTGATGAGTGTAGCTTATTGATTACTAGCATAGTATATAAAGAGTTATGTAAGATTTTAATTATATTTATGAAACTGTCTGGAAGGTTGAATTGTAGAGTTAAGAATTAAAATTCATGGTTTACTCTATCTAAAGTCTTTGTGGCATCTAATGCCATAAAGTATAGGGGAAGTTTGTGTTTTGCAGTAAATTGTATAGCCGCTTTGAGGGTAAGTGTATTATCCCAAGTTTGTCTTCCCTTCATGAATCCTGATTGCTGTGGGGATATAATTGAATGGATGACTTGTTTAATTCTATTGGCTAGAGGTGTAGCCAGAATTTTGACAGCTAGATTAAGAAGTGAAGTAGGTCTCTAATTTGATGGATTAGATTTGTCAGTATTTTGTTTATGAATAAAGATGGTTTTGGAGTTGTTAAGATCTAAATTAGTAAAGCCATGTTTACAAATATGATTGAAGACTTTAATATGATGTTTTCCTTAATTTATGTCTGTTTTAGTGTGCCATTCTGTCTTTATGACAGCAATGTATACTACTTTATGTAAACTAAGACAATGCAAGTAGAAATTCTTGATGCTTGATACTTGTGTCCTGAGTGATACAATGTACTCTGTTCATCTTAACTACTAAAAATGCTTTTTTTTTATTAAGTTTTACATTTTTTTTCTTTCTTTCATCACAGATGCATTTCAGTTTTCTTGCATTGTATTGTCTGTTCCTGTATATCTCTAGAATAAATGCTACTGTTATCTTCAGCTTGCCATATTTTCAAACCATTGAGGGCACTTACTTGGGGCATGTGTTGATGTTTGATTTTCCAGGTGGAGACCAAAGAAACAACTGAGAGGTGCTGCCAGAGGATGAGAAGGGCATCCTGCTGACATCAGCCCTTGCAGAAATGTTAGTCCAGTGCTGGCACCCGTTCCACAACCCAGCCTTGTCGTATTATTGGGCCTGCGCAGGGACAATTAAATAAACAGACTATTTACTCCCACTACAGTTGTGTCATGCTATCCCAGGAGGCGTCACTCTCCTCACTAGCTCCACTCCTAATCAGAATAAGTCTGGGGAGATAGAAAAGTTAGTTAGACCCGACAACTAAGAAGAAGTACCAGAGTCAGCTGATGATTAGCTGTGGGAGAGAAAGAGTTTTTTTTTTTTTTTTTATATATACATATTGTTGAGTTGCTTTCTCTAAGATTTAAGAGTAGAATAGCTCCTTCTCTTCGCGTATGCTTCTTACTCATCTTTACTAATAAACAGCAGCAGCACAGCTGGGGATGTACCACAAAGAAGGCATAGATGCATATGCATGCACTTCCTTCTTTTGAGATCTGTCTCTCACCTCATGGACTTCATTGTTAATGCAACTGGAATGCCTGTTCTTGCTTTCCTTCTTCAAAAGGTCTGCCCCTCATACAGGCATGCTGTACTTCATAGTGGCTTGTCAGTCATTTGATGCTGTCTGCCACCATCTCCTTCTAAGCAGACTGCCGACCAGTAGACTATATACTATTATACCATGAACCCCCCAAAACGTGCACGCTGATTGGCCAGCGTGCCCGTTGTAAATCGAGTTATACTAATGGAAAAAGGTCCGGTCGCCCGGACTTTTTTCCATTAGTATAACTCGGTTTTTTAAAACACTGTCTCGCTATGTTAAATGGGTTTAACATAGCGAGACAGCTTTAAAATAAGCAACGGAGATCTCCATTGCTTATTTTAAAGCTGTCTCGCTACGTTAAACCCATTTAACATAGCGAGACAGTGTTTTAAAAAAAAGCAACGGAGAAAGCAAGATCTCCGTTGCTTTTTTTTAGTGTTTCGCTATGTTAAATGAGTTTAACATAGCGAGACAGTTTTAAAATAAGCAACGGACATCTCCGTTGCTTATTTTAAAAATGTCTCGCTATGTTAAACTCATTTAATATAGCGAAACACTAAAAAAAGCAACGGAGATCTTGCTTTCTGTTGCTTTTGCCAACTCTGATGTACTGCGCAGGCGCACAGTACATCAGAACTGCCGCGGATGCCAGACATCTGCGGAAGGGCAGCAAACAGGCATTATATTATGCCATTATTTAAGAAAAGTAATAGTTTATTTTCTTAAATAATGTCATGGTATAATAGCAATAACCCACGCCTGGTTGTGGGTAATGCTAAATTTACCCACGGTTGGCTTTGTTTGGTCCTCGGGCCCTCGACCAAACCACGCCAACCGTGGGTAAACTTAGCATTACCCACACCCAGGCGTGGGTTATTGCTATAATATTACCCAGTGGTTTAGCAGCTATTATAGCAATAACCCACGCCTGGGTGTGGGTAATGCTGGATTTACCCACGGTTGGCGTGGTTTGGTCCCGGGTAAGCCCGAGGGACCAAACAAAGCCAACCGTGGGTAAATCCAGCATTACCCACACCCAGAAGTGGTTATTGCTATATTAATGACATTATTTAAGAAAAGAAATAATTACTTTTCTTAAATAATGGCATTGTATAATGCCTCTTTACTGCCCTTCCGCAGCTGTCTGGTATTCTGCGGCAGTTCTGATGTACTGCTGCACATGCCTATGCAGTACATCAGAGCTGTGGGCAAAAGCAACGGAGAACGCAAGATCTCCGTTGCTTTTTTTTTTAAAAAAAACTGTCTCGCTATGTTAAATGGGTTTAACATAGCGAGACAGCTTTAAAATAAGCAACGGATATCTCCGTTGCTTATTTTAAAGCTGTCTCTTAAACCCATTTAATATAGCGAGACAGCTTTAAAAAAAAAGCAACGGAGATCGCAAGATCTCCGTTGCTTTTTACACACTGTGTCGCTATGTTAAAGGAGTTTAACATAGCGAGACAGCTTTAAAAAAAGCAACGGAGGTCTCAGTTGATTTTTTTAAACCTGTCTCGCTATGTTAAACTCTTTTAACATAGCGAGACAGTGTTTTATACTAACGGAAAAAGTCCGGGCGACCGGACATTTTTCCGTTAGTATATTGAGGGATTTACAACGGGCACGCTGGTTGAGCTGGCCAATCAGCGTGCACGTTTTAGGGGAGGCATTGTATAATATGAAGGTTGTAAGACTGGAAAATACCATGTATCCTGTCACCATTTCCTCTTGGTGTTTCACATGGCTGCTTACCAAGTTCTGTTCTGTTTTCCAGCATTCTAAACGATGGCTCAACATTGCTGGTTTAAATCTGGTGTGTTTGTTGCCTGATTAGTACTTCATCATGGATTTAACTTTTTTCATGCCTAGTTGTCAAAATGAGGTCTTTACTAAAACATTTTCAAAACAAAGTATATGTTGTTTGGGTGTATGCCAGCATCTTCTCTACCTACATCAAACTTTCTTATTAAATTCATCGAGTATATGCTTTTTCAAGTTGTGAAATTTCCTAAGCTTCTTGGAGTCATTTTGGACTGTAATTTCAGATTTGACTGATTTTAATTGCTCTGTTACTGCAAACACTAATCAGAGGTGAGGCTCTTAAAGGCCAAAGCTTTTATGACTGACTATACTAAAATAGCTACATCTCATGCCTCCCTGCCACTCAGTGTCATGTATGGTTCCTTTGCAGTAAGTGACCTACTCATAACCACTACACATAAATTTGAACAAACAGTTTCGCAGAAGGTGTACTTTCCAGATCTGACCTTGAGGAACCTCTTTGGTAGGTCCTTTGTCCTGTTCATTCCTTCTATCAGTTCGATCTTTGCTTATGTTCATGAGGCTCCCACATTAAAAGATGTAACCTGCATGATGTTCTTCGTGTTTCACTGTTGCAGTCATCCCACTTGGGTTATTTGTCTGCAGGTAGCCCTCAGTCGGCCCGAATACCAGAGTCTTGGGATTTATGCATTGGATGCTGTTGCCTCTTCCATGATGTCAGGTTGTCAGGGGTGTAAAACATGCAGCCGACGCCATTACATCAGTCTTTTTTGCCGAGAAGGAGCCCGAAGCAGAAGCAGTTCGCAAGTGCCAGTCGGCTGCTACCTGAAATTTTCATTTTTCCAAGTTTCAGACCTGAAGTCTACTAAAGCTAAGTATCCCTTTGGGGTTTCTTTTTTCTTGCTCTAACCGATGTCAGAAAAAATTAATTGTCTTGCCTGTGGAAAGCAAATACCTCACAGAGATTTTCATTCTTACTGCGTCACCTGTTTAGGCCCAGACCACAGCGTCCCTAGCTATCGGTTATGTGCCGTGTTTAACGCCCAAACCACTCATCGTCGGGCTATTTTTGTAGTAAATTCTTTCACTCTCATTCTCCATATTCCGAAATGGCTTCGGTAAGCTATCCAACTACCAATCATGTGAAAAAGCGCAAAGACAGAGACAGACCGCATAGGTCAAAAACTGCCGCCGACACTTCTGTTAAGCTAGTCGCCAGTCCGCCGGTACTTAGTGAGGCACCTTTGCAGTCCCTGATGCATGCTTCTACAGATTCGCAGGCCTCTGCTGAGACCCATTTGGAGTCCGGCATGCCGCGTGATGCTTCTTCGACTATGGAACCTGCAGATGTCTCTACCTTTGATGGATCCGGAGCCGCTGTGCAGGCACCAGCTTCTGAGGGTGTATTCCAACCTACTGATTTTCGTATTAAACTGACAACTTCATTTCTTACTAAAACTACTGAGTTTCTCAGGCCCAGAGTTCGCACTATGCCTAGAAAACAGACTTCCAAAGTGCATGCTCAACCTCCCATGCCACAAAAACAAATGCTTAGAATGACTGAAGACCTTATTACTCTAATTAGGGGAAGCCGGTCTTCCCCTGCCAAAAGACAAAGAATTGAATTTCCTTCTGATTCTACAGACCAGGAGTCTGATGACTCTGACCCTTCTGATTATCAGGACATATCCTTATCTACCTATGAGGATTCAGATGCAGAGAATCAATTCCCTCTGCCTCCCCTCCAGAGGATTTTTCTTTTGGTGAAACCTTGTATACCTTAAGAGAGCATTTCCGCTGGGAATGCCAGGACTATTCTCAGTCCAAAAAGAGACTCAAGGAATTTTTAGATTTGCCTCAGCACAGGCCTCTAGCTATAACCCCTGTCCTGGATATTGTAAATGATGTCTTCATGGAGTCCAGTCTTAATCCTGACACTTTACCACCAGCTCCTAAAAAAACTGACAGGTACTACAGACTACCTGACTCTCACAAATTTCTCTTTAAGAATTATACTGCGGCTCCAGAGACCATTCCCCAAGGAACTAAAGGCATTAAGGCTACTACAGCCAAAAACCCTACCCCTTCAGACAGGGATTCTAGAGATTTAGACAGATGGGGTAAGAAGGAATATACCTTTGCAACTCTTGCCATCAGGGCATTGAATTGCCAGTTTTACATGTTGAAGTACCAGCAACATATTATGGAACTATTTAAAATGAACAGCAGATGCAGGGTGGTATCCAACGAGACGGAGCCCGAATAATGAAAAAATTTTTTACTCAATCCAATGATCAAAATGAAGTACAAATACACATAAAGTCAAAGTTTAAAAATGATAAAACAACAAGTTAAGCGCTTTCGTCAATACTCAGACTTCTTCAGAACAGTGAATTGCTGGCTGATAACTCCTTAAATACACACCCAGTCAATTAGTAAAATATTACCCCACATCATTTCCTTTCAATTAAGAAACATCACAGGAAGTGTAAGGTAGTAGTGAATACTCCCCGTTTGCAAGTACACAAAAGTCAACTAACCAAATGTTAAATCAATAGTGTCACATGTAAAGAATGTTATAAGGCAAAAAATACCAATGACAATATAAATAAATCATAACATAAATAACTGTTTAAGTTTCAAAAGTGGTGCTATAGAAATTCTATCATTAAGACCTGGAGGGGAGTATGCATTCAGTCTGATCTGCCACTTTAACTCAATGTACTCCAAATATTCCTCAACAGGTCCGCCCCTTTGTCCCAAATCAACTTGTTCAAGAATAAAAAAACTAAAACTGTGATTACTTTGGTCATTAATATGCCTAAATAAAGCATTCTTCATATTTTTCTGCTTGATTATGGAACTATTTAAACAAACAATGGTGTTACTTCCAGATTGTGCAGAAAATAAAGATTTACAAGAGTTACTGCATTCTGCAAACCAAGTTAGCAAACATACTTTGCAGTGTGGGTTTGATGCCTTAGAAGCATCTTGCAAGGCTGCTGTCACTGGGTCTGTACTGAGAAGGCATGCTTGGCTAAAGGAACAAGTCTTGCCAGACCATGTCAAAGCAAAATTACTAGATGCTCCATTAAATCAGGAGCATTTGTTTGGCACAAAAGCAGAAGAAGTTCTTAAAAAGATGGAAGAAAAAGCTAAATCTATGCAAGCCGTCAAAGATTTCTTACAGGTGCAGCCACCTAGATTCAGTAGGCATTGGCCTTCAAAAAACTGTTCCTTTCCAGTCCCTCTCAGGCCTTTTCAGTCCAAACCAAGGGGAAACATACCACCAAGGCTACAGTCTCAGGGTATGCAGAGATCTAAACAATGGAGTGTTTCCACCTCAAAACCAGGGAGTGGTAAGCCACCCCCTTATGGAAAAAGTTCACAATGACTTTCCAATTATCCTTCTCAACCATGCCCAAGTACTTGCGCCCCTAGGGGGAAAACTCCCCCTTCATGCAAAAAACTGGATGTCCATTAATCAGGACCAATGGGTTCTACACATTGTATCCCAGGATACAGATTGTACTTCCACTCACTGTCAACCCCAAACAGGTTGTCAGACCTTCCTCCAAACCAGTGGGCAGAGGTTCAAAAGCAAGTACTTTCCCTTCTCCATATCAGGGCTATTCAACCTGTTCCAGTAGAACAAAGGGGACAAGGTTTCTACTCAAGACTGTTCCTGGTGCCCAGAAAAGAGCTCTTGGTGCCCTATCCTGGATCTGTCAATTTTCAACACCTTTCTGGTGGTCCCAAAATTCAAAATGCTTACACTGCAACAGCTTTTTCTTATGCTAGCCAAGGATGCCTGGTTAGTCACCCTAGACTTAAAAGAAGCGTATCTTTACATCCCCATAAGGGAGTCTTGCAGGAAATATCTATGTTTCACGGCAGGCTCTTTGCACCCTCAGTTCTCTGCACTTCCCTTTGGCTTATCTACTGTGCCCAGAGTATTCACAAAATGCCTGGCTCAAGCCAATGCATACTTCAGGCAGAGAAATATTCAAATCTACCCATACTTGGACGATTGCCCTATTTAGGCGGACAGTCAAGAATTGATACTTCAACACCTGACATTTGTAAAAAGACTTCTAACATCACTGGGATACCCCATCAATGAAAATAAATCACAACTGGTGCCCAGCCAACAAATTGTATTCCTGAGAGCAAGCTTGAACACAACTTCCCAGATGGCATTCCTCACTCCAGAAAAGCAGGTCCATTTGACAAACTTTTTCAAACTAATGGTCACCAAAACCCAGCTGTCTGCAAGGAAAATACTGCAAGCCCTAGGGTTCATGGTCTCATGCATTCTGCTAATTCCATATGCAAGACTGCATATGAGGAAGCTTCAGTGGTACTTAAAAAGTCTGTGGTGTCAACATTCTCATGACCTGGAAACAATGATTCCTATCATACCTTGTCTAAGGGCAGAGTTCCTTTGGTTGGGAGAAGTATGCAGTCACAACAAGGGACATTTTCACTCAGCCCCTCACCGCCCAGACCCTGACAACAGATGCATCAGACTATGCATGGGGGCCTCACACGGCAGGCAAATGCATTCAAGGCAAATGGAGCCCAGAACAAATTCCCCTGCATATCTCTCAAAAAGAGATGCTAGCTGTACAGAATGTTCTGACAGCCTTCAAATACCTTATTTTTCCAGGACAGCTCCTGATAGAGACAGACAACACCACAGTTATGTGGTACGTAAACAAGCATGGCGGAACTCATTCTTACCCACTTTGCAGGTTAGCCATGGCTCTGTGGAACACAGCCTTGAGCAACCAAGTGCACCTACAACCTCAATTCCTGCCAGGCAAGCAAAATTCACTGGCAGACGACTTAAGCAGAAATCTATTGGACCCTCACGAGTGGAAACTGGAACCTAGCTCATTCAAACTTCTAACCCAGAGGTGGGGAACACCGGAGATGGACCTTTTTGCTTCCCCCCAAAACCACCAAATGAGAAAATTTTGCACCAGGAACCCTCACAGCAGAGCCTGGAAGGTGGATGCCCTATCCATTACATGGGAAAACCTCTCAATTTATGCCTTTCCTCCTCTTCCTCTCCTCTCAAAAGTACTACTCAAGATCAAACAGGACAGAACAAGAGCAATCCTTATAGCACCAGACTGGCCACGCCAGCACTGGTACCCACTCCTACGCAGTCTGACAGCAGTGCCACCCTGGCACCTACATCAGACACCTTCCCTTCTAAGCAGGAGGGACAGATTTTGCATCCACAGCTGCAAACCTTAAACCTTGCAGCCTGGTTTATCCCCTGAATACACCACCAGCATCCCTCGCCAAACAGGTGCTGGACATCATCCTTGAGGCCAGAAGGCCTAGTACTAGGAAATCCTATGCTTAAAAGTGGAGAAGATATTGTTCTTGGAGTCGGTCTCAAGGAAAGGAAACAGCTGTGCCTACCTTACCTCAAATCCTTGATTACCTAGCAGAGCTGCTCCACAAAGGCCTATAGTTCTCATCCATTAAGATTCATGCCTCTGTCATCTCAGCTCATTATAATACTGAGCCACCTCTCTGTTTTCTCACCCTCTAATCAAACAGTTCCTGAGAGGAGCTAAAAATTTAAGGCCCCCTAGGAGAGCTCCCACCCCTGCCTGGGACCTTAACTTTGTACTGGAGAAGCTCACACTTCCCCTGTTTGAACTTGCTGCTTCAGCAGGGTTAAAATTCCTCTCTTGGAAAACAGCCTTACTTCTAGCTGTTACTTCAGCAAGAAGAGTGTCTGAGTTGCAGGCACTAATGGTTGTGGAGCTCTTCATTTGTTTCCATGCTGACAGAGTTTCCCTCAGGACTAACCCTTGCTTTATGCCCAAAGTGGTATCCAGTATGGCTTTAAACCAATCCATCCATTTGCCAACCTTTTTCCCTAATCCTCAGAATAAAGGGGAAAGGATCCTGCACTCCTTGGACATGCACAGACAGCTCGGGTTCTACCTTGATGGGACTAAGCCTTTCAGAAAATCTGACCAGCTGTTAGTCAGCTTTGCTGCAGGGGCAGAGGGCAAGGCCATTTCAAAACAAACCATTTCCAAATGGATAGCACACTGCATCCATTTCTGCTACAAGCACCATGAACAAATGGATGACCAGGTAGGCTGCCTTAATAAAGGTACAGTGGGATGTTGGTGAAGAAGCTGGGCTACCGGTAAAGCCTTGAGAAAGGCTATGCATACACGAGCACTTGTGGTTGAAGGCTGAGCAAAGCCTTTAGAAAGGCTTTGTATACAGGTCGGAGTTCCGGCTTGTCAGGTCGCCTGGTGAGAGGAACCGCTAGTGTGGCAGCTAGAAATCAAAGATGAAACACACACAAAAAACGGGCAAAACAACGTAAATGTGGCTCGGCTAAGGAGCTCTGCTTGCCGTGGTGGCAAAAAATCATTGTAGTCGAAGTTCAGATTCTAGAAGGTCGTACTTTATTGAAGTAAAAAGTACCTGAAGTACAATCACCATCAAAGCATAGTTCCTTAATGGAAAGAGTGATCCTGAGGATTTCCTTTTATAAGAGTACCTGGGGGTATGTCAGTGGGAGCCAATCAAGTGTGGGTGAAAAAACCTTTATTGTGATTGGGCACAATAACTTGACATCACACCTTACAATCTGATAGGTTAGATACCCTGAGCCAGCTCATATGTGGTTAGTAGAATCACTCTAAACCTACAATAGTGAAGTTCTGAGATTATCTAAAATTAGCTAAAAAAATGTAGTTAACTAAAAATAGTCTTGCTGGAAAAAAAACAACCATTGCTGGTAAAATAACACTTTTCGAAATCTTCGTCAGGATGATGGACGACCTAAAAGAGCAAAATAAGCAAAGCCGAGCGTACTAGAGAAATAGCAACAACATGTATGTAAAATAACATGTATGTAAAATAAGAAACAGGCTAGAAAACCCAAAAAAATAAGACAAAAAAAATAACAACCAGGCTAGATATCCAAAAAATAAGATACAGAAACTAAAAAGAGAAACAACATAGTGAAAAATTCTTAAATAATGGATATCAATAGAAACTAATGTATTAAGATATGGAACTGAATGAGGGCTGGTAATTAAAAAAAATCTTAAAAAGGCACTGATATGTAACTTGAAATGCCAGAAAGACACGAAAAAAACAGTAATACTGAACCATTGTGGAAAACATGAAAGACAAAAAAATATATATAAATGAACCATTGACCAAAAACAAATGGGTCCAAATTTGCCAGGGAAGTATCAGACCATGGGCTGGAGGTAGACTGGTGAGATAAAAACTGGCTGTCGCACGAAAGATAACATTTCATCAGTAAATCTGTTAGAGGTCCAGATGCAGAGGTTGTGGTATACGGTGTTGTATCTTTCTGAGATGCAAGACCGGGGTCAAAGATTCCGCATAGTTAAGGCCTGGTCTTTTCCTTGCCTGAAAACATATTTGCCACTCGAGTTCCCTCTTCTCAAGCAGGGAGTTGTGGTCCCCACCTAGTGGGGATTTAGGGATGTGTTCAAGAACATGAAATTTGAACGTATTGTGTCCAAGGTTCCTGAGAGCATGCACTGCCAGCTGGTTTGTCGCTTTCAAGTATTTTAAGTCATGCAGGTGTTTTGCTATCCTTGTTTTAAGGGAGTGGACAGTCTTGCCCACATAGAAAGCATTGCATTTGGTACACACTGCCCTGTAAACCACTCCTGTGACATTGTAGTTGCCTCTGACATTAGGTGTGCAGTGTCTCCTGCCATTGGGGCAGTAAAAGCCTGTGGCACTGCTCATGTGTCTACAGTAGTGGCAGGGAGGCTCACTGTAGGCAAATGTACCAGGGTTGTCAAGTTTAACTTGGCAGGAGTGTCCCAGAAAGTCCCTAATGCTTCTCCCTTTTCTAGCTGTGAAGGAGGGTTTCTCTGGAAAAATGTGGCCAAAAAGTCCTGTTATTTGTGATGGGACAATTGTCCATTACGATCTGGATGGTGTCTTTGTAGTCCATAGAGAAGTTCAGGATGCAGTTAAACTGGAATCTAGTTTCTGGGGTGGTCTGGATCCTGGTGTCAGTTAGAGCCCTAGGGGTGCCAAGTTGGCACTGGCTGATGATGGTGTCGAGGATCCTGTTGATTAGCCCTTCTGAGTAGCCTCAGGCTAAAAAGTCCATTTGTAGCTTTCGAATGTTGATCAAGAAATCCGCCAGGTCCTGGAAGACTCGTGCTATACGGATCCCTTGCGATTTAATCATGCTCACCTTTTGTTTGAAGGGGTGCATACTGGTGGTGTGCAGAAAAAAGTTTACCCTAGTGGGTTTTTGATAGAGGTTGTGTGTCAATGTGGTGGAGCCTTGTTTCTTCCTCAGGTAAAGATCCAGAAATTTGATCTCCTCTGTACTTTGTTTGCTGGTAAAACCCAGGAATGCGGTGGTGTTGATATAAATCAGGAATTCCTCCATTTCAACCTGGTTACCCTTCCAAACCAGGAAAATGTCATTGATAAACCTGTAGTAGCACACTATGTTGTTAAAAAAGGTGGAACCATATATGTGGTCCTGCTCTCACTTCCTTAGTGCTGTGTTTGCCAAACTCAGGGCCATAGCCACTCCCATAGCGATCCCAGTGCTCTGGCGATAGTAGTGCCCATTGAAGTGGAAAAAAATTGTTCTTGAGGAGCCTACCCAGGTGGTCCACTTCCCCTGGTATGGCCGTGTGGTCCTTCATGTAGGCTTCAGCCATGACTGTAATGCAGAAGTCATGTGGGAGTACCGTGTAAAGGGACTCCACATCGATGGTGACCAGGATCCAGTCTCTGTCTATGGCTATGTCCTTGATCTTGTTGAGGAAGTCCATAGAATCTAAAATAAAGGACCTGTTGTTTTCTGCGAGAGGTTTTAGGTGGAAGTCCAGGTAGAGAGCTATGGTTTCCGTGACGGAACCTCCGCTGGCTACTACAGGTCTATATGGAGGGTCTGCCAGGTTTTTGTGTGGCTTTGGTATCCCAAAGAACTGGGGAAACCTTGGGTGGTGGATGGAGAAGAATTCTGTGAGCCCTTCGTCAATTAGGTCTATATCCTCTAGCCTCGAGGTTTCTGTTGTGATGTCCTCATAGGCTGTCAGCAGTTGGTTGTGATCTACGCTGTCATAATACTGGTGGTCGTTGAGCATACTGTGGAGCTTGTCATTGTAGGAGGTGGTGTCTGTCACTAGTATCCCCCCACCCTTGTCAGCCTTCATGACCCTTCTCGAAGGGTCTGAGCCGAGTTGTTTGAGGGCTGCAAATTCTTCCTTGTTGGTGTTAAAAATCCTTTTCTTTCTCCGTTTGCATAAGAGAGACCTGATCTCAAGTTCACACTTGTCCTGAAAAGCTTGTATGACCGGGTTGGGAGGGGGGCAGAAGTTGCTTGTTTTTTTTAATTTAATAGTCGGAACAATCTGGTGGTCCTGAGGCTGTTCTTTTTTACCATGTTGGTAGAAATATAGCTTTAGCTGAAGTTTCCTCGTGAAGAGTCGTAGGTCTATTATCATTTTTGGGAGACTGGACCGACCCTGAGGGACGAAAGTGAGGCCTTTTTGCAGAACCTGTAGCTGTAATTGGGAGAGCGGTGTTCTGTAGTGGTTCCATACCGTGGAGGTTTCGAGAATTGGCTTCTGTGTCTTCTCTTTTCTTTTGGGGTGGGTGGTTGCCCGAGAAATTTCAAGTCCCTCTTGCCTTGCCAGTTGTGGTTCCTCCTCCCCGGTTGATACTGTGGGGAGTGTAGGGGTGGTGGGGTGCAGACCTCTATCGAATGGGTCCCTTGAGGTGGGGTCTCTGTAGGACATCTTGATGCTCATCCTGAGGGAGGGCCTGGCTGTCTTGGTAAGGCCTGAAACTTGTATCTGTGGACTCACCGGCATTCCCGGGGAAGTGGTCTAGTCCCTGTGGAGCAGGGGTCCAGTGTGTCCGGGGCCCTCCGAAAATCCCATTAGTGTGGGTCCTGAGAAGGACCTGGGTTGGCAGGCCCTGAGAAGGGCCAGGGTCTAACGGTGGGGTGTTTGTACTTAGCGTGACCCCTATGGATTTCTGGCTTTCCGATGGACCGACTCAGTCTAATGTAAGAGAGCATCCCTTGTTGGAGAGGGTCATGTCCCTTCTTAGTTTTTTGAGCCTCCTTTCCTTAATTTTGCCCTCAAAGTTGGTGAGCCTGTCCTTAATCATAAGAAAGTGCTTGTCGAAGGAGGGGGACTGTTTGCAGGTGGCGTCAGTGGCCTCCAGGGCAGAGGAAAGTCTCTCTCTGTGCCTCCAGTTGTGCTCAAGGAGCAGGTTGAGCAGTAGTGTGCTAGTATCTTCTAGGGTTTTATGCCAGTCCTGAATCAATTGTGCGTCAGAACCTCTGAAAAAAGGCTTCTTGTAGAAGGTGAGGCCTTTTGGAGTGAGGTTAAACTGTATGCATGATGCAAGATAAAAATGTTCCCATTTAATGCAGATAAGGCTTTTTAGGGTGTCCTCTAGTTGATACATGTGGTCCGATGAAGAGTCAGTCTCTGGGTTGTTCTGCGTTGGGTGTTCTAGTTTAGTGTTGATGGCTGGGGGGTGTCAATAGGTCTTGTAACCACCTGGTGTTCATGGCTGTGTGAGCCCTCAGACAAAAATTAGACCAAGGTACGGGTGCCCTTGGTGAAAAATGTCCAGCAGGAAAATGATTGTCTGTGGGACCTAGGTATTCAAGCTCCTATGCAGAGGAGGAAAAATGTCCACGAATAAAATACCCTAGGGAAGCCAAGAACAAATGGATGACCAGGTAGGCTGCCTTAATAAAGGTACAGTGGGATGTCGGTGAAGAAACTGGGCTACCGGTAAAGCCTTGAGAAAGGCTGTGCATACCCAAGCACTTGTGGTTGAAGGCTGAGTAAAGCCTGAGTAAAACCTTTAGAAAGGCTTCGTATACAGGTCATAGTTCCGGGTGCAAAATCTGTCCCTCCTGCTGAGACAGCAGGGAAGGTGTCTGATGTAGGTGCCAGGGTGGCACTGCTGTCAGACTGAGTAGGAGTGGTTTGGAAGGGTAACCAGGTTGAACTGGAGGAATTCCTCATTTATATCAACAACACCACCTCATTCCTGGATTTTACCAGCAAACAAAGTACAGAGGAGATCGAATTTCTGGATCTTTACCTGAGGAAGAAACAAGGCTCCACCACATTTGCACACAACCTCTATCAAAAACCCACTAGGGTAAACTTTTTTCTGAACGCCACCAGTATGCACCCCTTCAAACAGAAGGTGAGCGTGATTAAATCACAAGGGATCTGTATAGCACGAGTCTCCCAGGACCTGACGGATTTCTTGACCAACATTCGAAAGCTACAAATGGACTTTTTAGCCCGAGGCTTTTCAGAAGGGCTAATCAACAGGATCCTCAACCCCATCATCAGCCAGTGCCAACTTGGCACCCCTAGGGCTCTAACTGACACCAGGATCCAGACCACCCCAGAAACTAGATTCCAGTTTAACTGCATCCTGGACTTCTCTATGGACTACAAAGACACCATCCAAATCGTAATGGACAATTGGCCCATCATCACAAATAACAAGTCTTTTGGCCACATTTTTCCAGAGAAACCCTCCTTCACAGCTAGAAAAGGGAGAAGCATTAGGGACTTTCTGGAACACCCCTGCCAAGTTGAACTTGACAACCCTGGTACCTTTGCCTGCAGTGAGCCTCCCTGCCACTACTGTAGACACATGAGCACTGCGCCAATGGCAGGAGACACTACATACCTAATGTCAGGTCTGCAATGTCACAGGAGTGGTTTACAGGGCAGCTTGCACCAAATGCAATGCTTTCTATGCGGGCAAGACAGTCAACTCCCTTAAAACGAGGATAGCAAAACACCTGCATGACCTAAAATACTTGAAAGTGACAAACCAGATGGTAGTGCATGCTCTCAGGAACCTAGGACACAATACGTTCAAATTTCATGTTCTTGAACACATCCCTAAATCCCCACTAGGTGTGGGGACCACAACTTGCTGCTTGAGAAGAGGGAACTCGAGTGGCAAATATGTTTGCAGGCAAGGAAAAGACCAGGCCTTAACTATGCGGAATCTTTGACCCCAGTCTTGTATCTCAGAAAGATACAACACCGTATACCACAACCTCTGCGTCTGGACCTCTAACAGATTTACCGACAAAATGTTACCTTTCGTGCGACAGCCAGTTTTGATCTCACCAGTCTACCTCCAGCCCATGGTCTGATACTTCCCCTGGCAAATTTGGACCCATTTGTTTTTGGCCAGTGGTTCATTTATATATATTTTTTTCTCTTTCATGTTTTCCACAATGGTTCAGTATTACTGTTTTTTTCATGTCTTTCTAGCTTTTCAGGTTACATATCAGTGCCTTTTTAAGATTTTTTTTAAATTAACAGCCCTCATTCAGTTCCATATCTACATTACTTTCTATTGATATCCATTATTTAAGAATGTTTCACTATTTTGTTTCTCTTTTTAGTTTCTGTATCTTATTTTTTGGTCTTATTTTTTGGTTTTCTAGCCTGTTTCTTATTTTACATACATGTTGTTACTATTTCTCTAGTACACTCGGCTTTGCTTATTATGCTGTTTTAGGTCATCCATCATCCTGACGAAGATTTTGAAAAGTGTAGCCTAACAAAGTATTTTACCAGCAAGGGTTGATTTTTTTCCAGCAAGACTATTTTTAGTTAACTACATTTTTTTAGCTAATTTTAGCTAATCTCAGAACTTCACTATTGTAGGTTTAGAGTGATTCTACTAACCACGTATGAGCTGGCTCAGGGTATCTAACCTATCAGATTGTAAGGTGTGATGTCAAGTTGTCGTGCCCAATCACAATAAAGGTTTTTTCACCAACATTTGATTGGCTTCCACTGACACACCCCCAGGTACTCTTATAAAAGGAAATCCTCAGGATCACTCTTTCCATTAAGGAACTTTGCTCCGATGGTGATTGTACTTCTGGTACTTTTTACTTCAATAAAGTACGACCTTCTAGAATCTGAACTTCGACTATGTTGTTTTTTTTGCCACCACGGTGTGCAGAGCTCCTTAGCCGAGCCACATTTACGT
Organism: Protopterus annectens; assembly: GCF_019279795.1. NCBI lineage: Eukaryota > Metazoa > Chordata > Ceratodontiformes > Protopteridae > Protopterus > Protopterus annectens. The sequence continues at coordinate 873,198,814 of NC_056746.1, read as the reverse complement.
TGTTTTGCCTGTTTTTTCTGTGTGTTTCATCTTTGATTTCTAGCTGCCACACTAGCGGTTCCTCTCACCAGGAGACCTGACCAGCTGGAACTACGACCTGTATACGAAGCCTTTCTAAAGGCTTTACTCAGGCTTTACTCAGTCTTCAACCACAAGAACTCGGGTATGCAGAGCCTTTCTCAAGGCTTTACCGGTAGCCCAGCTTCTTCACCGACATCCCTCTGTACCTTTATTAAGGCAGCCTACCTGGTCATACATTTGTTCTTGGCTTCCCTAGGGTATTTTATTTGTGGACATTTTTCCTCCTCTGCATAGGAGCTTGAATACCTAGGTCGCGCAGACAATTATTTTCCTGCTACAAGCACCATGGAAAACCTACCCTTCTGGGGATCGGAACTCATTCCACTAGAGCTACTTCAGCCTCTACAGCATTTCTCAGGGGAGTCCCAAGCAGGGATATCCTGGAAGCGGCAACCTGGAGTTCTGTACACACCTTCACCAAGCATTACCACTTACCTATTTTTCCTAAATGTAGAGCTGGATTTGCTACAGCCATCTTACAAGACCTGCTAGCCAACCCTAACACTTCTTGACTGCCTCCACCCTTCCTCAGCTTTGGGAATCAACCCAAGTGTGATGACTGTAACAGTGAAACACGAAGAACATAGTACAGTTATGTACACTTACCATAAATGTAGATGTTCGAGTGTATTCACTTTTGCAGTCCTGGTTTCCCTCCCTCCAGCCCCCTGGCTTTCTCTGTCCTTTCTACCTACCCTCTCTATGGCCATCCTTTATGGCAGGGGTATTTACTTTTTACTGGAGGTGTTCCACACCATGTAATAGCTTCCTAGTTTTGGGGCTCCTGACATCTGGGGCAAGAAAAACTGATGTAATGGCATCGGCTGCATGTTTTATACCCCTGATGACCTGACGTCATGGAAGAGGTGACAGCATCCGATGCAGAAATCCGAAGACTCTGGTATTCGGGCTGACTGAGGGCTACCTGCAGGCAGATAACCCAAGTGTGACGACTACAACAGTGAATACACTCGAACATCTACATTTGTGGTAAGTGTACACAACTGTACTTTTAACTTGATGTCGCGTATCAGGTACTTGTTCATAATCATCCTTGAGCCGTTTAGTCCTTTTTCACCACCCTCACAGTTTGCGGTCAATTCTGCTATTACTGGTGAAAGTTTTCTGCAGTCAGATACTTATAAGCTATCCAGTTGTCCATATTGGTCATTATATTACTGACCAGAACCTCATACGGGCATTGTCTTTATTGTTTTGGAGAGAAACAATCTGTGGCAAACTGTTACAAGTGTCAGTGTTTTAATCCAGTCTCTTAATAACATCAGAGGAAGAAATTCCATGCTTTTTTCTGATTTAAGAAATGGCAGTTGTTCAGAGCTCTTCATGTAGGCAGCTGTATGTGTGTGTGTGTGTGTGTGTGTGTGTGTGTGTGTGTGTGTTTGTGTGTGTGTGTGTGTGGGGGGGGGGGTCTGTCTGTCTGTTCTATACAAAGACAAGGGTATCACCACAACAACAGATCCTCAGAGAGTAGGAAACAACCTTACATTCTTGTAGTAAATCAGCTGGTAAACCAGGCTGTCAGTCTCTGCAGGTGCTGACTATGTTCAGTTTCAGTAACTCAAGTCCATACCATTTCTGTGCCTTAAAAGGTGAGGGAACTGGGTGAGGAATTCCTTTGCCTCCCATGTTGGGGGATACATTCTAGGGTGTTGGTGTGACCACCAAATTGAATAGCTACAACTGTGGCTGACCTACCTTATCTTAGGTAGTTGCTGCTTGAGTCATCTTTCATGAGTTGGAGGAACATGGATATGAAGACTGTCTTCACAGAGCATTGTACCTGGTCCTTCTGGGCTGGTCAGTTGTGGCTGAAGGGGTTTAACTGGGGTTGTACATTGTTCTCTTTGTTAGATACACAGAAAATTATCCTCTTTGTGTAGAAGCTTCAGCAGTAAAACAAGACAAGACAAGAGGACCTGCATAGGGCAGGTGAAAGGTTACATTGCAGGCTTCTCCACATCAATCACTTCAGTAGCATTTTATTATAGTTTTTGTGTAAAGGACCATTTTAAAAATGGTATATGAGATGGCATGATTGTAGCAGCCTGTGTTAGTCCTATCACCTGCCTCTGCTAAACTGGCAGTTGGAAAACAGTCGGAAGTACCGGCAGTGGTGTAGCAGAGAATAAATAAAAGAAAGTCCTCACTTGTCTTTGTTTTAGGAGGGGAAATGTTCGGTACGTGTCAAAATCCCCTAGGTAATCCACATTCATCTCTTGGTGACAGCTCCACAAAAGCAACTAGTTCGCCACCAGAAGAGATCAACTTTGATGAAATCACATTAACATTGATTTACTCATTACCATTCAGGAAAATACTGCAACCCTCAGCCCCACTTTCAGTAATTCTATACTTTCTACCCCCCCCCCCACACACACACCCCACATAATCAGTTTTTCTCTTACCCACCCCTTTAACTTTAGAATTGTTACTGAAAAAGAGGTCTGAAAAGCTACTTAGTACTCAACAGACCCAAAATAACCTTATCTGACATCTAATTCATCCATGGAATTTTTAAGTTAGGCAGTGATATATTATACAAGCCTCTGGCACTTATATGTAACCTCTTTCACTGCAGGAAAAAAGGCTTCCACAGTAATTTATCCACTTCCAAATGCCTCTTCACTAACTACTGTGATTCCAGACCTACAAGAATAACTGATCCTCTGGCAAAGATTCTTGAAAATAATAAATCCTCCAACAGTATGGTATTTTCACCCAAAGACAGTATGGCTTCAGATGAAAATCTAGCACTATAACTACCTTGTGCTCTCTAACTAGTGGGGGGTATTCAATAATACTGACTCACCAGTACAACTATTATAAATCTTGAAAGAGCATTTGGAACTGTGAAACACTACCTCTTGTTCCAAAAGCTGCAGGAATGTGGCCTGTCTAGTGAACTCTGCAGCTGCTTTGATGACTGTCCGACAAAACCTTTAGATGTTCTTCGTGTTTCACTGTTGCAGTCATTACATTTGGGTATTCTGCTGGCAAGTTGCCCTCAGTCGGCCTGATTAACAAAGTCTTCGGTCCTGCGTCGGTTGCTGTCCTTTCTTCCATGACATCAGGTCATCAGGAATATAAAACATGCAGCCGACGCCATTACATCAGTCTTTCTTGCCGCGTGGTGCCCGAAGCAGTTTGCAAGTGCCGGTCGGCCAACTCCTGAAATTTTCGTTTTCGAGTTTCAGATCCGAAGTCTTCAACTAAAAAGCTAAGTACCCCATTGGGGAAACTTTCTCTTGCTCCTTACTGATGTCAGTAAAAGTTAATAATTGCATTACTTGTGGGAAGCTAATACCTCATAAGGATTTTCATCTGTACTGTATTCCTTGCCTAGGCCCTGACCACAACATACCTTGCTGTCAGTTCTGTGCTTTATTTAATCAACGCAGTATCAAACGTCTGTACATTTTTGCCTCCAAATATTTTGGCTTACACTTTAATTATCCAGAAATGTCGTCGGTTAGCAATCAGACTACCGGAATAATTAAAAAACACAAAGAAAAAGACAAGAGACATGCCGTTGAGGTCCAAAACTACCGACGACACTTCTCCTAAGACAGTCACCAGTTCGCCAGTACTCAGTGAGGCGCTTTCGCAGCCTCTGATACCCGCTACTTCGAATGAGTCTCAGTAGAGGCCTGCAAATCAGGAGTCCGGTATGCTGCGAGATGCTTCAATTATGGAACCCGCGGATGTCTCTACCTTGGATGGGTCCAGAGCCACGGTGCAGGCACCGGCTTCTGAGGGTGTTTTCAGGCCTACAGATTTGTATATTAGACCAATGCCATCTTCAAAACTAAGGCCAAAATCTTGACCTATGCCTAAAAACCTGACGCCTGGGCCACATGTGCAGGCCCCTATGCCTAAAAAACAAATGATCAAAATGGTTGAAGATTTAATTACTCTGATCAAGTGTAGCTAACCCCCACCTTCTAAGAGGCTTAGGCAATATGTTGATTATGAATCTTCTGAACAGGATTCTATTTCTTCTGACTCTTCTAATGAACAAGAATTGTCTATACCTGCTTATGAGGACTCTGATGCAGAAGATTCCATTCCTTCTGCTTCTTCCCTGAGGATTTTTCTTTTGGGGAAACTTTGCATACCTTAAGGGAACATTTCCACTGGGAAAGTCAGGATTTTTCTGAAGCTAAAAAGAGGCTTAGGGATTTTCTTCTTCTTCTTCCTCCTCAGCATAGGCCTTTGGCTATACCTCCTGTTCTAGACATTGTTGATGATGTTTTTCAGAATCTAGTATGGCTCCAGATTCTCTGCCTCCGGCTCCTTGTAAGCCAGACAGATACTACAGGGTTCCTGACTCCCACAAATTCCTTTTCAAAATTCCTGTTGCGGATCCTGAAACCATTTCTCAGGGGCCCAAGGGCATTAAGGCTTCTACTGCTAAAAATCCTACCCCTTCTGATAGAGATTCCTGGGCGCTGGTTTGATGGGGTAAGAAGGTTTACATGTCTGCAACCCTGGCAATCAGGGCTTTAAACTGTCAATTTCATATGCTAAAATATCAGCAGCATATCATGGGACTGCTTAAACAGAAAATGTTGTTGATTTCTGATTGTGTGGAAAATAAAGATTTACAAGATTTATTGCATTCAGCTGAACAAGTTGGAAAACATACTTTGCAATGTGATTTTGATTCTTTGGAAGCCTCTTGCAGGGCTGCTGTAACTGGGTCTGTGCTAAGAAGGCAAGCTTGACTCAAAGAGCAAAATCTGCCTGATCATGTTAAAGCAAAATTGTTAGATGCTCCTTTACAACCGGACCGTCTCTTTGGAAATAAGGCTGAAGAAGTTCTAAAAAAGATGGAAGATAAAGCTAAATCTATGCAAACTGTGAAAGATTTCTTATAAATACAACCTCCAAGATTTAGTAGACACTGGCGTACTAAGAACTGGTCCTTTCCAGTTCCTTTGAGAGCCACTCAAAGTCAAACACAAACATTCCAAAGGTACCAGGTTTCAGTCCCAAGGGACTTTCAGAACAAAGCAATGGGGTGCCTCCTCTTCCAAATCTGGAAACAACAAGACACCTCCCTATGGTAAGCAGTCTCAATGACTTCCCTTTACATTTACCAAGCACTTACCTTTTAGCCGCCCCTTTGGGGGGAAAACTGGCTCTTCATGCAAACAAATGGCAACTTATAACCCAGGACAAATGGCTGTTAAATATAGTATCCCAGGGGTACAGATTTCATTTCCACATGTTGCCAATTCCAAACGGATGGCCAGACCTGCCCCCCAAATCAGTGGGCAGAGGCCCAGAAACAAGTACTTTCCCTCATGAGCATGGGGGATATTCAACTAGTACCAGAAGAGGAAAAGGGGCAAGCTTTCTATTCAAGACTTTTCCTGGTACCCAGAAAAGACAAATCTTGGTGTCCAATTCTGGACTTACCTACTCTAAACACCTTTCTGGACATCCCAAAATTCAAGATGCTGACTCTTCACCAGTTATTTCCTATGCTAGGCAAAGATGCCTGGTTGGCAACTCTAGATTTAAAAGAGGCTTACCTGCATATCCCAATCGGGGAATCTTGCAGACGATACCTCTGCTTCAAAGCAGGCTTCTAGCGTTACCAGTTCTCTGCACTGCCCTTTGGCTTATCTACTGCACCCAGGGTATTTTCAAAGTGCTTGGCTCCAGTAATTGCTTTTTGCAGGCAAAGACATATTCAGATATATCCATACCTGGATGACTGTCTAATTCAGGCAGAAAACAAGGACATTCTTCTAAAACATCTGGCGTTTGTAAAACGGGTTCTAACTTGTCTAGGGTACACTATAAACGAAAATAAATCACATCTGGTATTCTCTCAAAAAATTACATTCCTGGGTGCAAGCTTGAATACAACTGCCCAGATGGCTTTCCTTACGCCAGAGAAGCAAACTCATTTTGGTGACTTACTTCAAACAGGTGGCCACAAAAACCCTGCTTTCTGCAAGGCAAATACTGCAAGCCTTGGGGTTCATGGCCTCCTGCATTCTTCTAATTCCATATGCAAGACTGCATATGAGGAAACTTCAGTGGTATTTAAAAAGTCTATGGAGTCAGCATTGTCACAGCCTGGAAACAATGATTCCTATCATACCTTGTCTGAAACGAGTTCCTATGGTGAGCAGAGGCCTGCCACCAAAACAAGGGACTGCCATTTGCACCACCCCCTGCAGCTCAAACCCTAACTACAGATGCATCAGACTATGCCTGGGGGGCTCATCAGGCAGGGAAGTGCATTCAGGGCAAATGGAGCCCAAATCAAATGTACCTTCATATCAATCAAAAAGAAATGCTAGCTGTACAGAATGCACTGACCGCCTTCAAGGACTACCTTCATCCAGGACAGTTAATGATAAAGACAGACAACACCACAGTTATGTGGTGCATAAACAAGCAAGAGGGTACACACTCCTACCCCCTTTGCAGACTAGCCATGGCTTTGTGGAACACTGCCTTTATCTATCAAGTACAACTACAAGCTCAATTCCTGCCAGGAAAGCTGAAGACTCTGGCAGATGAATTAAGCAGAAATCTCATGGATCCACATGAATGGAAACTGAATCCACGGATTTTCAACATGTTGACATGCAAATGGGGGAGCCCAGACATAGATCTTTTTGCCTCACCCCAGAACTATCAGCTGGACAAATTTTGCACAAGAACTCATCACAAAAAAGCCTAGAAGGTGGATGCTCTATCCTTCAGCTGGAAAAACCTATCAGTGTATGCCTTTCCCCCTCTGCCTCTGCTCTCCAAAGTTCTACTAAAAGTCAAACAGGACAAACCAAAAATTATTTTGATTGCTCCAGAATGGCCTCGCCAACACTGGTACCCACTCCTGCGCAGTGTGTCACACCTTCCACCGTGGCACCTGCCTCTGACACTTTACTTACTGTCTCAACATAACCAAATTCTTCACACTCCGCTACAAACTTTGAATCTTGCAGCATGGCTAATCACCTAAATTCACCCTTAGCATTGCTCAGCATACCTGTGATAGATGCCATTTTGGAGGCGAAGTACTAGAAAATCTTATGCTGACAAATGGAAGAGATTCTGTGCCTGGAATAAATCTCAAGGGATAAGCATAGCAGTGCCCAACATTCCTTAGATTTTGCAATACTTAAATGAGATGCTTCACAAGGGCCTGTCCTTTTCTTCCATAAAAATCCATGCCTCAGCCATTTCAGCTCATTATGACACAGAACCTCCCCTATTTTCTCATCCTTTGCTAAAGCAGTATCTCAGAGGGGCCAAAAACTTAAGACCACCCAGGAGAGGTCCAACCCCTACCTGGGACCTCAATTATGTATTGGAGAAGCTCACTCTCCCTCCTTTTGAGCCAGCTGCTACTGCAGACTTAAAATTTCTCTCCTTGAAAACAACTTTCCTTTTAGCAGTCACTTCAGCTAGAAGGATTTCCGAATTACCAGCTGTTATGGCAGTGGAGCCTTTCATCATTTTCCATGCGGACAGGGTATCTCTCAGGGCCAATCCATCCTTCATGCCTAAGGTGGTATCCATTGTGGCTCTTAATCAGACCATTCATTTGCCAACTTTCTTTCCAAATCCACAGAACGAGGGGGAGTGGATTCTGCATTCATTGGATGTACACAGACAACTTAGATTTTACTTAAACAGGACTAAATCTCAAAAAAAAAATCTGAACAACTGATGGTGGCATTTGCTGCAGGGGCAGAAGGAAAGGCTATTTCAAAGCAAACCATTTCCAAATGGATAAGCCATTGTATTTGTTTCTGCTATATGCACCATGGAAAAACTATCCCCCAGGGGATCAGATCCCATTCCACCAGGGCTGCATGTACTTCAACAGCCTTTCTCAGAGGTGTTCCTACCAGGGACATTCTAGAAGCTGCTACCTGGAGCTCACTTCATACTTTCACCAAACATTACCATTTACCACTTTTCTCTAAATCCATTGCTGACTTTGCCACTGCTGTTCTGCAGGGCCTTATAGCTGGTCCTAATGCTGTATAATTCCCTCCACCCAACCACAGCTTTGGGAATCTACCCAAATGTAATGACTGCAACAGTGAAACATGAAGAACATAGTACAGTTGTGTACACTTACCATAAATGTAGATGCTAGAGTGTATTCACTGTTGCAGTCCTGGTTACCCTCCCTACAGCCTCCTATTTTTCTTTGGCTATACTTCTACTTTCTTTCACTATGCTTAAAAGCCCTTTTGGTGTATTTGCTATTGGTTGGAGGTATATTTTTTGTGTTTTTAATTTTATTTGCTCCCCATTTGGGGGGCACCTGACATCTGGGGCAAGAAAAACTAATGTAATGGCGTCGGCTGCATGTTTTATACCCCTGACGACCGGACGTCACGGAAAAAGGGACAGCAACCGATGCAGGACCCAAGACTTTGTTAATCAGGCCAACTGAGGGCAACCTGCCAGCAGATTACTCAAATGTAATGATTGCAACAGTGAATACACTTGAACATCTACATTTATGGTAAGTGTACACAACTGTACTTTTCATCTCAAGGTATTGGTGCACATACTATGATAGCTAATAATGGGATACACCGTGGATAAGTGCTTTTACCTCTACTATTCTTATTTTTGTTCATTGGTAAATACTAGACTACCAGTCTGCAGACTGTTATAAGCCTAGCCACTAACCAAAGGTCAGAAGCAAACTCTGTATGAGATTAAGACATTAACCATTATTACATCTTTAAATATTATACAGTATTGTATAATTATTACATATTTATGTATTATATTATTGTATCTTCATTAACTAAGTTTCTTGTGACCTTCCAAACTTGAACTGCCTTTTTATGCTGATGATATAATGATCACAAAAGGTAATAAAGCATACTTTAATTTGCCTTCTTCAGAAAGATCTAGCTTTATTCTGTAGTTGGTTACACAAAAACAAATTCTACTTAAATGCCCAAAAATGTATTGTAATGTTATTCGGTACAATACAAAGGCTCTCAAATTCCCTACCTATCTTCCCAACATATACCCTAAGGGACGACAGTTGCCCTCTGTTACATAGTACAAATATCTAGACATATTAGATGAAACTAACCTTATGTTAAACTTCATACAGAGAAAGTTTTAGTTCAGTTAAAAATAGGCTACAGAATTCCCCATCTTCTAACAAAGGAAGCTAGGCAGGCCATTGCACTTAATGTACTGTTGCTTAGAGTAGGCTACACCCTGCCATTCACTTCCCTGTTCTCAGCACAAGGCACAAACATCCTGCAATAACTGAAAATCAAATACTTGGAGTCATAGCCATTAGGCCCACAGCTGATCACTGCATATCTATTACCAAGTGAAACCAACCTTTCAAGTACTGTAATTTTTAAACTGATCCAAAGGATAGCATGGTGTCAGTAATGGAAAATTAATTCAAACACCTGGGGTGGGAATGAAAACTACTGCCTTCTGATTTTCCACCATCAAAGGTGAGTTTTTCACCTGTTGAGCCATTGACACTGCTTGTGCAGCATTTGAATCTGTGTCACATTTTCCAAACTTCTTGTTTCAATAAAAACAGTCAAAGAAAAAAAACAAAGTACTTTTTAACCCCCAGCCTTTTTTAATTCACCACAAACATACACAACTATATGTACTTTCCAAAAAGGAAGTTTACCCTTCCATTGAAAAAGTAGTTGTCCAAAACTGGCAGTTGCATATGCAGGCATTACATATTTGATGGTTAGGGTTAACTAGCTTGTGTTCCCACTACTTAGTTACTATCTGTCCTTATTTTACCTGTTTTTAAATTAATTAAAACTTTACTGAGCATACCAGGCCAAAGGACAAACATCTTCAATTCCATATAAAGCTTCCAAACATAATCAGAGGTTCATAGGTTTATATTGGGCTGGCAAACACTAGGGCCCTTATAAACTTAGCCATACAACCCAAATATGACACACGGGGTGAATTTCTGATTACCCGTCCACTGGTCCAGGTTTTATTTACGTAAACATAGGGAGGAAAACTGTTTCACATGGATGGGGCACCTGTTCCAGAGAATGTAAATTTTCTGAGAAACATATCTGGCTCTCCAACATGTCTTGTTTATGTCGTAAGCACAATTTAGATCTTTTAATCTAGTAGTTCTGATGCAGTTTTTTGTTTTGCAGATGTGCAAAAGGTTAATCGAAACTGGGTCCTGGGATACCTTGTATCCCAGGCAAAGATCACCTCTCAGAAGTTTGTATAATACCGAGTAAAGTGACAGGGCTTTGAGGTGATCAGTGTAGGATATTGCGTTGACGCCCTCTATTCTTTTTGGAAGGAACCTTTGTGGACATTCTTGTTGCTGCATGTGTCTGGCCAGGTACATACTGATGGGAGCATTATACTATATCCACTCCCATCGTGCCTTTTTTAGGCAGTGCTAAACTGATAAACCTACCAATGTAACCTAGAATATCTGAAGGTGGTACTACTCAGTGCTAGAAGTCTTAACAAGAAACTCCACTCTCTGCCTTCCTCTCGCTGGAGAGTGTAGACATCTGTGTAGTAACAGAGACGTGGTTTAAAGTCGCTGAGAATACCCCAGTAATGCAAGGTTATAATGCCTGTCACTCTTAGGTTCTTAGGTAGGCACTAGGAACAGCCTATATAAGCCTAGCCAAATGGTACCCTGGCTTTTGCCACCCAAGAAAATTATTTTCCTGTGCCCCTGTCAAGCAGAGCCACAGAGCTCTTTTAGACCAGATACTGCACAGGAGGGAACTAAAGGTGGAGGAGTGTCAGTGTATATTAAGACCAATTTCACTAGTTAAAGTGTATGACCCACTGGAACTCATACATGTGCAACTCGCCATAAACAGGGTGGCATACTATATTCTTGCAACATATAGGTCCTCCTCTATGTCCCAGGAAACCCATACTACCTATCTCAATGTACTAGTGACTCTCACTGATCAATCCGATACAATGTTCTTGGGGGCTCTCAGCTACCCCTCTATAGATTCTGAATTCTACACTTCTACTGCACAAACTCAGAGATTCCAGAACTTTAATACCAACATACTGGAACAGTTGGGTCATTCTCCTATTAGGGGTACAAACATCCCTGACCGTGTACTCATGAACATGGGGAGCCAGTGTTCCTCACCCAATGTAATATCTTCGCTCTTCAGATCTGACAATAAGGCAGTATTACTTGAAATAAAAATTAAATCTGGGGATCCGGCAAAACCAAAAACCTTAGTAACTTTTCCAAAGCTAACCTCTCTCTCTACTAAGCAACACCTTGGCCAAATTCCAAGCAACTCAAAACCCAGCAAACACCATAGACTACACTATTTACAAAAGCTCTGTGCAGTCATATTGATAGCTGTATAGAGCAAGTTTTGCCCACTCATTTTAAGAATAAGACAAACTCAAAAGTCAAGCCACCTTGGTGGAATCGCAGTATCAGTAGATTATACAAAAAAAAATCTTGGCTAAGAATAGGATGAACAAAGCCATATATATATATATATATATATATATATATATATATATATATATATACTAAAAACCACCTGACCAATCTAAACGGGTAATTAAGAGGGTCAATTTATACTTCAAAGGCTAAATTTGAATTAAAAATAGCTTCACAGGCAAAGGACAACCACAAAGCTTTCTACAGTTATGTCCATAACCTCAGAAGAAATGCACAACAATGGGCAGAACTTACTGTAAATGGCATCACCCATTATGAACTGGAGGCCATTGCCAAACTTTTGGCTGGCAGGTTCAGCTAAAATTTTCCCCTCACTCCTCCCATGATAGTCCAAAGGAAATACCACATAACATAACCCCCCCCCAACCATTACTAGGGAACAGGTCATCAGTGCACTTTCCAAGGCCAAAAACTCTGCATCGATGGGCCCAGATAACATCCCAGGCTGTTTAGTAAATAGCATGAAACATGACCTCTTTGGTCTACTTGAATCACTTTTCAACTCGAACCTTCAGTCAGGTTTTATGCCAAAGGAATGGAAGATAGTTACAGTCATTCCCCTGCACAAAGGAGGTCCAACCACTGATCCAGGTAACTACAGGCCCATAAGTCTGACCAGTGTCATATGTAAAGCCATGGAAAGAGTCATCATGGACATGATAAATGAGGACATAGGTAACCTGCAAATGCTGGACCCATCACATTTCGGCTTTGTTAAAGGAAAGTCATGGCTATTAAATCTGGTTAACGTTTTTGAGAGGGTCACCAAATGGATGAAGGTAACCGCTCACACAGCTTATCCCAACCTGGCCATGGCTTTTGACACAATACTGTACTTCGGCGTTATAGACAAGCTCACTAATTTATGTATGAACTCTTCTATCACACGCTGCATAGATAACTGGCTCACTGATAGGATCCAGAAGTTCAAAGTAAATGAGGCCACCTCCACCTAGAGGCCAGTCACTAGCAGAGTCCCCCAGGGCTCGGTACTGGGCCTGCTCCTTTGTGTCACCCATGTCCCATATGGAGAGAGGTAGCTTATAAATGACTGGCCCTCAGTGTCCTATTTGGATACAGGACATTGTTGCTCTTTTGGGAAAACTTGGCTAGGCTTAGAAAGGCCTGCTGGGTCATTATTCTAGTAACAGTCTATGAATCTATAAATATAATTACCCCTCTTAGTTGCCTATTTACTGTGATAAGTGTGTTTTTCTTTATGGGAATTACCCTTCGTGATTTTTGCCTTGTGTTTTTCCTTTTGTTGTATATCATGTTTAATTTGGAATGCTATCAGGGTAGTTTCTTTCTGGGTCTGGCCCTGGGCTTACTTCTGGTTGATACAGCAGTCTCTATGCAGCCATTAACATGGTTGTACAGAGTTTCTGAGAGCAATTTAACATAGACTGGTGTGTTCTTTGGGGTTTGGAGGGGCATTGAATCTTGACAGACCATCACTTAATAACTGGTAATTTGCCTTGGAATAGTTCCTAAATGTTACTGGTTTAATGGGATTACAGAGTTGATTTTGATTTCAAAGGAGACAGCTTTATAATTAAACCATATCAAGTAGGATGTGAGACTGGGGAGGGTACAGCATTCTTCTATATTTGTGAGCACGCGGTCCAGTATGTTGGAGCCTGTAGTGGTCGTATTCACTATTTGGTCAAGGGTATTTGTATTTATGAAGTCCAGGAATCTCTGTACCTGTAGATTTACAGCTGTACAGGATTCCCAGTGTATAGAGGGGTAATTAAAGTCTCCCATGAGTACGGTGTTGGGGTGGTAAGTGTATTCATTTAGGTCCAGGTAAGCATTGTGAGCTTCTTGAGACATGGAGGGTGACCTGTAGCTGGTTAGGATATGGTACAGAATTTTGTCTGTGGTAATCTGCATGTGGAGGAACTCTAGCACGTCATCCTGTTTGACCACCCTAGAGGTATGGTTGTTATACTGATGTGTATTGAGACACGTCCACCTTTAGCCCTCGTCTCTGCAGCTTCTGGTCTAAAAGTGTGGAAGGCACTGAAACTGGGTGTTTGCCAGGGTACTCTCTGCCGCTTTAAACCATGTCTCAGTAACTGCACATATGTCTATATTCTCAAGTGTGAAGAGGGCTCAGAGGGAGTGTAGTTGTTTAATTTAGGCTCCTGGCATTGGGTAGTAACACCTTGAGGTTTACATGTATTGAGTGTATGTTGATAAATTTTATGTTGTTAGGTTTGTCAATTTGGCATTGCCTAAAAAGGCACTATGGGGTGGATGAAGTTTTAGTGAGTATTCAAAAGCATATAGGGGAAAGGTGCAGACCGTACTTGGCAAAGCAGAGTGGTCTGTTGACCATGTCCTCCCAAGCTGACAAATATTGGATCCCCTTAGAATGATACTAGAAAGATGAACAGTTGTTGAAATCAATTATTTTTTGCGTATATTGTGACATCATCCTCAGTGATGGTAATATGCTGCTCAGTGCTAAGCTCATACCTGTCTGAGGCACATATTCTGAAAGCTCCATAATGCCTCTCCTCTGGGAGGCACATCTCAGGTCATTTGTATCTGCATGGACTGGGATGGAATAATAATGGTACCTGTGACGTAATGACTTGAGTGTGTGCATAATTTGACAGATCCTGGCTCCAGATAAGCAACTAACATTTCTCTTCTTGTTCAGCATAGTTAGAGGGGCATCAGCATATCTTACAATGGAGTCTCCAATGCAAGAGTCCTGGGAAGTGTGCTTGTTTGCCTTAGGGGCTTAATGTTTGTGGTTCCACTGAGAATGCCAGTAGGTGTAGGTTAGATGTCTTTTTGAGTGCCTTTGGACTTACTGAGGCATAGCTTTGGCAAATGGTGGTCTAGGCAATCTTTATTTAGGAAGATTACTTTTAAGTGTCTCAGCATATGTTAGTCCGTGTGTGTGTGTGTGTGTGTGTGTGTGTGTGTGTGTGTGTGTGTGTATGTGTGTGTGAGATGGGTGTTCTTGTGTGTGTGTGTGTGCGTGTGTGCGCATGCATGTGTGTGCATGCTGTATGAGCTGGGTGTTGTGTGCATGGTTTGGACAACCTAAGGATTAAATAATTGTCAGTAAATGAGAGACCACTATTACATTGTCTCTAGATGTTCATAGCCCGATACAGAAAACTTAGGAAGTTGCATATCCATACTGTCCAGTCCTTTGATTTGTGAGTTACAAGAGGGTGATGTATTGGGGTTAGAAGGCTATTAACAGTGCTTTGTTGGTGCAGACTGATAAGGGTGCTTTACTGTGGAAGATTATGCTAAACAGTACTAAATTCTAATAACTTTAATATTTAAACAATAATAAGTCTGCTGGCCAACTTCTCCTATCTTTCTCACTAGGCAAAAAATGGAATTCCCTTCCCTCCACACTAAGAACCATACCAAACTCAGAAAACTTCAAATCCCAACTATTCAAACACCTGTCCACTAAATGGAAATGTACCTGCCTTCACCCAACCTAATCATAGGGGGTTCTCTCTCTGGTTCCCAAGCTCTACAACTCTCAGTTATCTTCCTATGAGCCTATCTAATCTTTCAACAATTTCTATAGCTTCTCTCTAAGCTCTCAACAACTCCTACAGCTACCCTCACACAGCCCAACCTTGTAAATATTGTAAATATCATTCTACTGTTGATGTGTGTATGTAAAGTGTAATTTACAATTTCTTAAAAGGTTTGTATGTAAACTGTTTCCACAATTAACACATCTGTTTTCCTCAAATGAACCTGTGTGATCCCTACCTTCAAGCTTAATGAATTTAACTATGCATGATATTGAATGCATTTATGAGTAGCTGTTATATATAATATCATCTTTAATATTAACTATCAGTTGTATCTAAATTGTATAATGCATCTTGGAGCTTTTCTCCCCGGGCCTCCACTGAAAATGGGTCAATTCGGCCCAGTGGACTTCACCGGTAATTAAACTGCAAATAAAATAAATAAATATTGTCACTCAACTCCCAACTAACTGTTCTAAGTTTGCTGGTGTACAAGGTAGCTGCACTGTATTGCTGCCTTACAGTTTTATGGACCATTCTACAGGGAAAATTTACTTTCTAGGTGCTTGCTACTGTATAGATCACTACTAACCCATGCAAATATCGAAAATTTATAGCAGCACAGAAAAAATGGAAAACTAACTAAGGAGTACTACCACCAATAAAATGACTGCCCTATGAGTCCTTTTGTGTATTTGCCAACTCATATAGGCCAGGCAAACACCTCCTGCCAGAAGTTGAATGACCCCAGCCCTCCTAATGTAAAAACACAGTAGAAAAGACCCACAAGTGCTGTACTAACAAAAAACACTTAAACACGTAGCTGGAAAGTAGTGAGTGAGGTTTACTTGAGAGCAATACTGGTTTTCTGGGTGGGCAGTCAGTATCATGGATCTATGGAAAACAATTAGTGTGAAGAGTACATAAGTAGCTTATAAAACAATCAGTAGCCATGAAAGAGGGGAGGGGGGCTTAGGAAATCAGATTATCATAAGAATTGGAGGGCAGAGACACACCCTTATAAAACAACAGCTGCAAAATGGTAGAAGTGTTGGAAAATTTTCAAGGAACAAGCATTCTAGCTACAGAAGCCTTCTTTCATTCAAATAAAGACAGTATTGGAGCTCTTTCAGAAATGTCGTATTTTATATATTTTCAGTAAATTTTAATTTTTGACCTTAAGGAAAAATGCCCTGGTTACTTTTAAATAAAAAAAATGTGTACTATTATATTTAATACATTAAAGTACTGAGACTGCTGGGGAGATCATTGCTTTTATAACTATTCATGTTCCACAGTTTCAAGCTTCATTTTTTTTCACTTACTTTCTGCCAGTTCCCATTTAAAACTTAATTATGTTATACCTCGTACATTTTACTCAGAGCACACTATTCAAACCTTTCCTGATTAATTGCTTGCACCTACAGATTAATCATCTGTAAGTAAAAGGTTTTGCTGACCTCCGGACTGTGGTATAGTTTCCTGTGTTGCCCATATCCTTACTTGGATAGGAGGAAGCTTCTCTGTTCACCAGTGAGAGTGGGGAGCTTTGTGCAGTCTATCTGTCCCTGGAGGAGTGGTCTCAGCCCTGAAACTAGTAGCTTATTGGCCGTTTTGGGTCAATTCCTATCTCTTTCAGTTTCCCTGCTTTAAAACCAGCATTTGTGCGGTTTTGTGCCAGTATACAACTCCGCACAGCTCCTCGTGGTGTCCTGTAGAGTGATACAGGCAACAAAGAGACCAAAGAGAGACTTTTCCAGATTTAAGTATTTTTTTTTCTCTGTTTTTTTGCTCCGACTGCCTTTTCCTGCCTAAAAAGTGAATTTCTAACTGATCTGTGCTTTAAAAAGTTTAAATTGCATTTGCCTTCTGCTTTTTAAAGTTTTTGCACTTGTTTTATATCAATTTAAGTCATTTTTGTATTGTATAACTGTTGTAGGCTACACACTAAAGTGCACTAGCCTGTTTATAGCATTTACAGTATTTTCTGTGTGTTTTTCTGCTGTTTCCTGAAAAAAAACAAAAAAAAAATATTCTCTTTTCCGCCTTTTCTGAACTAGATTAGTCCAGATTTCAGGTTTTGCTGAATTCCGGACTGTGGTATAGTTACCTGTGTTGCCCATATCTTTGCTTGGATAGGAGGAAGCTTCTCTGTTCACCAGAGAGAGTGGGGAGCTTTGAGCAGCCTATCTGTCCCTGGAGGAGTGGTCTCAGCCCTGAAACTAATAGTTATTGGCCGTTTTGGGTCAATACCTATCTCTTTCAGTTTCCCTGCTTTAAAACCCACATTTGCGCAGTTTTGTGCGATTTTGCGCATAGCGCAGCATTGGGCAGCTCCGCTCAAACGGGTTTAAACTATTCCTGGCTCCACAAAGTCTCTGCTCTTCATTTTTTCCCTTAGAACTGTTCTAAATCTCAAAGTAAGCACTCTATTTTCATTTTAAAGCCCTGCAGTTGCTCGTATAAGTAAGCACTAATAAACTAAAGCACTACACCTTCTTATACTCCCTTTAAGTAGTTGGCTCCCTATTGGTCCTTTTTGATCAGTCATAAAGTAGTTCCTTATACTATTCTGGCATGTCCAAAAGTCAGTTTCGGGTTTACTCTCCAGTCCAGCTGGTGAATCTGGGAATCTTGAGGCAATGTTACAACTGCCTTATGTACACAAACCACCCTCTCCTCCTCCCAGCAAGCTCAAATATATGTGAGAGATGCAACTATATAGCCAAACTGGAGGCTGAGCTCTCTCAACCCAGTACTGGTGCAGTCAGTCAGGAGGAGAAGGTAACCACACACGCCACAAATCCAGTCTCACATAGACCTATCGCAACAGCAAACCAAACACGTAAACACACAAAAACATACTCTGAGGCTCTAAATAAAAATCTGCCCAAGCAGCAGAGACCTCCAAAGCAGACATCCAAGCAACCGCTACCCCACAACAATACCCATGTATCACATAGTTCACAAAGTCAGTGTGCCACACAGTCACAGCCCTTAAAGCTAAACAACACACCTAATACACTTGTAATAGGTGACTCTATTGTCAGAAACACTGACGTCCCACTCACCAGGCTGAACAAGGAGAAGGTCACTGTAAGCTGCCTGTCGGGTGCCAGGATCCACCACATAACACAAGCACTCGGGTCACTCCAAAGCAAGTACAAATATGACTCCGTCATTGTCCATGCTGGTGTGAATGACCTGACATGTACCTCCCTGGACTACATGAAAAGAGACATAGAGGAGCGCTCTGATCATATAGCCCAGGCCGGTATGACCCTGACCTTGAGTAGCATCTTACTGTCACCAAGAATGATGCCACAGTATAAAGACAAAATGATCAGATTTAACAATTGGCTAAAGTATTGGTGTCATTCAAAGGTGATACAGTGTCTGTCAGCCTGGGATGACATGCTCGACAAGCCATGTTGCTTCGCTAGGGACGGTTTGCACCTGTCACCCCTGGGCTTTCGAATACTGGCTAAGGCTCTTGCCACCCCCATATGGGCTTTTTTAGGCAAGACTCAAAAGACAAACCCACCTCCATAGACAACACAAGGAAAAAGAAACTAAGGGTAATGCTGCTCAACGCCAGAAGTCTAAACCTCAAGATGCATGCACTTGAGGCTCTCCTCAGTATGGAGAATATCGATATCTGTGCGGTAACAGAGACCTGGTTCAAGGCTCCTGAGAGCACCAGAGCACTACCAGGTTATACCTCATACCATACTTTTTGGCCCCAAAACTCGGACCGAACCTTAAAAGAAGGGGGAGTATCCATATTCATCAAAGATACCACACCTCCAGGTTAGTGGCACTGCATGAAGCATCGGAGACCATCCATGTGCAACTAACAGTGGGCAAAACTGCCTTTCAGTTTGTAGCCTGCTACAGATCACCCTCCCAAGCTCAGGAACCCCACTCTGCTTTCCTGAGAACACTGGAGAATTTGAAGATCTCTCCAAACACCATTATATTGGGTGACTTCAACTACCCAAACATAGACTGGGAGCACTACTCAAGCCCCAACACCCTCGCCCAACGGTTCCTAGAATTTATAAAGTCAAATGCTATGGAACAACTGGTCACCACTCCCACAAGAGGGGAAAACATATTGGACCTGATCATCACCAAAATGGGGACTCTGTTCCATTCCAGAGGTATACCCCTCATTGGTAAGATCTGACCATAAGTTAATCTCACTGGACATCCATATCCTGTCCCCACCCCCAGCCAAAGAAACCACGGTGAAGAACTTCTCAAAAGCAAACTTCACACTTCTCAAAACTGAGGTGGAATCCTTCAAAGTCCCCGGGCCAGTGGAAAATACGGCCCAAACCGCAGAATCCTTTACAAACGCATTCGATGGACATCTACAGGAATGCATGGATCGTGCTATCCCAAATAAAACCAAGACTCACTCCACCAAAGGCAGGAGACCTGTCTGGTGGACCCCAGCCATAAATAAGCTATACAACAGAAGGAGGAAGCTACTACATGATAGAGCAAAATCCCAAAAACGGAAGGCATCTCTGATCAGTACTAGCAAGAAACTACGATCCCTCATAAAATCATCTAAGGCCAGCTTCAAAAGAAAAATTGCACAAGACGCTAAAGATATTCACAAGGCCTTCTTTAGTTATGTTTGGAACCTGGGTGGCAACTCCCAGATATGCTCTGAGTTAGTGCAAAATGACAAAAAATACACTGAACCCACAGACATTGCCAACATCCTGGCAGACAGGTTCAGTGCAAACTATCCCAACAGAGTGTAGCCTCCCTGACATCACAGATGCACAGGTGAGAGCTGCCCTCTCCAAACCAAAAAAACACAGCATCAATGGGACCGGACAGTGTCCCGGGCTGCGTCTTACACGAGCTCCAAGAAGAACTGAACCCTCACATAAAGTCATTGTTCAATCTCAGCCTTATTACAGGATATGTACCCAAGGAATGGCGTACAGCAACAGTGGTCCCACTCCACAAAGGTGGTGTCAAAACTATCGCCCTATAAGCCTGACTAGCCTGGTCTGCAAAGCTATGGAGCGTATCATCATAGAACTCATAAACAAAGACATTGGGAACCTACAAACACTGGATTCTACCCAATTCGGCTTTGTTAAGGGCAGGTCTTGCCTATTGAACCTGGTTGACTTCTTTGAAACAGTCACCAAGGCCATAGATGAAGGGAAGGTAGTCTACATGGCCTACCTGGACCTCGCAAAAGCCTTTGACACAATACCCCACTCGGGCATCATAAATAAGCTTACCAGCTTAAATATCAACCCCTATGTCACAAGATGGGTTGCAAACTGGCTCAGGGATAGAACCCACATGGTCAGAATTGCAGGTGCCATGTCAGACTCTAAACCAGTTACAAGTGGCGTCCCACAAGGCTCAGTCCTGGGACCTCTCTTGTTCGGTATATATTTCTCTGAGGTACAGGCTAACATGGGAAGACTATGGCTGACCAAGTTTGCAGATGACTGCAAACTGGGTGCCATAATCGACTCACCGACTGACACAAGCATCCTCCAAAAGGGTCTCACAGAGACGGATAACTAGTGCCAGAGCCATGGCCTAAAGCTAAATGCCAAAAAGTGCATAGTCATCCCCTTTGGGAAAAACAAAATGCCCACAAATTACCACATAGGTGATAATCTATTAAGTACGGAAGAAGTAATTAGAGATTTGGGGACCCAAGTAGATAGCAATCTCTCCTTTGACAATCACGTTGCCAAAGTGGTTAGAAAGGCCTTCTATATAGCCCACCTTATCACGAAAGGGTTCACATCTAGATCGAGAGGCCATTGTGCCCCTCTACTCATCAGGCCCATAATTGAATACAATGCCCCATTCGGGATGTACCTTATCTGACACCTGCAGCAACTGGAAAGACCCCAAAAGTACCTCACCAAGAGGATCAAGGGACTCGAACAGATGCCCTACGCAGTTAGGCTAAAGAAACTCCAGCTCTACTCAGTTGCTTACCGCCTGCTCAGAGGCGATCTGTGCCTGACGTATAAAGTCATGTCCAACCCAGAATTAATGGACATACTCCACCTCAGGAAATCCAAATCCCTAAGAGCTACATGCTCCAGGGACTTAAACCTCAGCACAGAAATAAATAGGACATGCTGGAGGGACAGATTCATATCCCAGAGGCTCCCCTCACTCTGGAACAAAATCCCAATCCATGTTAGGCAGAGCCCCTCAATGACTCTCTTCAAGAGAAATCTTGACGAGTGGATGGGAGATCATAGGTTTAGCCCTGGGATCTCTTCTGTGTCCCTACTAGACAGAGGCACAGTAAACTAACCTTAAAAGGGCTATCTTCTGTGACCTACTATACAGAGGCACAGTCAACTAATCTAAATGGGTGGCGAAAGCCTAACACACTCTGGTTAGGCTTATAAATGCCCTAGGGCAGATAGCCTAGTATCAACCTATGAACCTATAAAAGCATTTGCTAATGAAAATAGCTAGTAACATAGAAAATGCAATAAAGAATCCTTGTAATTTCATTTAGGACTCACTGGTCAGACTTCTCATGATTAATTGCTTGGATGTTTGCTCTTCTTTTCAGGTAAAAGGAGGCAATAATGGAAAATAAACAGTTAATAACTTTGCAGTTTGTAGAATGAACAACCGTTTAATATGCTTTCCATCATTGTCTCTTATTTTCAAGTGTGTTTAATTTAAAATACCTTGTCTATAGCTTAAACTAGAAACTTTAGTTTAGACATTGACCTGTGTAAAACAGGAGAAATCATAGTATCATAAGAGATTACTAGGTTATTGATCTGGAGGTCTTTTTAAGCCTAGCAGTTTCATCCCAGTGTAATACCATGAAAATGCTACTCTGTACCCAAGATTGCATTTAGTGATAACAGTCCATGACCAGGAGAGTTGTAGGCACTATCCCGGGTAAGAATTTATGATGCCTCATCCACTCATCCAGGTTCCTGTTGAACAGTGTCATAGTGGTACTCTGTTTCGCATGAATTGGTAGCCTGTTTCAAAGATGCAGCAGTCGCTGGGAGATTAATCTGTCCTTCCAGCATGTCCTATTTAAGTCGCAAGCCATATTTAGGTCCCTGGAATGGGTAGCCCTAGTCCCATTTGATTTACTGATATTCAGCAAGTTCATTAGGTTTGGGTCTTGAATTGCTCTGTTGGCCAGGCATAAGTCTCCCCTAAGAAGTCTATATGACACAGAGTATATTGACAGGGACTTTAGTCGGTCTGTGTAAGGAACATGCTGGGCCCCCTTGATCTTTTTTTTTTAGAAACCTTTGAGTCTCTCCAGTTGCTGCAGGTACATTTTACGGTACATGCCAAATGGGGTGTTATACTCAATTATGGGCTGGATTAGTGTCAAGTATAGAGTGGCTAATAACCTCTTTTGCTCTTGAGGCAATGCCTTTACTAATCAAGTGTGCCACATAGAAAGCATTCCTTACTACAGTAGACACATGGTGGTCTGGTCGAAGATAAGGTTGCAATCAACTTGTGATCCCAGGTCCCTTACCACTTCAGGGTCTATATCATATGTTCGAAGTTTTCTAACTTCAAACATTAAAACATCGAATTTAAATATTCAAAGTTGTGAAACCGGCTGTAGGCAGGGGCCAAGCCCCCCACACCCACCGCTCTTTAAATATACCAACTCCAAGACCGCACTAGAGTGCAGTAAAGGGAATGCAGTCTTGGAGTTGGTATATTTAAACAGCGGGGGATGGGGGGGATGCCGGGGGGCTTGCCCCCCCTGCGTACACTAGTCAGGTAAGTTAAGCTTGTTTTTTTTTTTTTGTTTTTTTTTATTATTATATGTTCGATGTTTGAAACTTCGAACATTTAAATTCAATTATTTAACGTTCAAAGTTTTCAAACTTCGAACATATAATATAGACCCACCACTTCATGGGTACTTAGTATTGTTGATTTGATAGTGTGAAGGGACATTGTTTGTGCCTAAGGGAATGATGATGCATTTTTTTTCATTCAGTTTGAGAATGTGACTAATACACCAGCCGTTGGTGTGAGTGAGACCCTCCTAGAATATACTGACATAATGTGGGAATTCAGTGATTGCAGCTAGTTTGCAGTTGTCTGCAAACTTGGTCAGCCATAACCCCTTAGTTTTGACCTGAACTTCTGTGAAGTATATACACCAGACAGTAGGGGGCCCAGCACTGACCCCTGTGGCACCGCACTGATAACAGGTCTGCTGGTTGATGTAGAGTCACCCACATTGATAGTGTGTGTCCAGTTTGTGAGCCAGTTGGCAACCCATCTTACAACGATGGGGTTTACATTCAGTTTGCTAAGTTTTAGTAATGCCTAAATGTGGGATTGTATCAAAAACCTTTGCCAAGTCGAGGTATGCTGTGTGCACAGATTTGCCCTCGTCAGTGGCCCTGGTCACATTTTCAAAGAAGTCCACCAGATTTAACAGGCAGTATCTGCCCTTGACGAACCTGAATTAGGTAAGATCCAGGGTCTGGAGGTTGCCTTTGTCTTTATTTATGAGGTCCATAATGATACGTTCCAATGCCTTACAGATGAGGCTGGTCATGCTTATGGGTCTTCAGTTCCCAGGATGTGTTGCTAGGCCACCTTTGTGGAGGGGAATAAGTGTTGCTGTTCTCCATTACGCAGGAACAAAGCCTGTGGTTAGGCTATGATTGAAATGTATACTTAATGGTGACGGTAGTTCATGTTTTAGCCTGTTTAGAAGACAGCCTGGGATGCGGTCTGGTCCCGTTTTTTGCCTTGGACAAGGCTTTGAGGACCTGCTCTTCAGATATGTTAGGTGTGGAGAAATTTGGGAGAAGGTTTGGGATAAGTTAGGAGGGGATAAGGGAATGACATTTTCACCAAACCTGTCCGCTAGCAGGTTTTCCATTTCTGTAGGGTCAGTATGTGTGATACCATTGGTCACTAGTGCTGCAGATGCTTGGATCCTACCTTTTGGGGTATGTACGTAGCTGTCAAAGGCCTATGGTTATCCTTGGCTGTACTTGTTAAGTTTCTCTCAAAGGAGCCCTTAGAGAATTTGACAAGTTATCTTATTTGTCTGTTGAGACTGAAGAGGGTGCTTTTTTATTGTCAGAGCCTTGTCTTTGTTTGCTTGGACAGCAACTTTTTGCTTTTATTGTAAAGTTTGTTGATGCTGGATGTCTCCCATGGCAGCTTGTTTTTACTTGGGGCTCTAACGTTGATTCTTTCTGGTAAAGCCGAGTTTGTACACTTATGCAAGTAATTGTACAGTGCTTTAGTGTAAGCTTCAGTGTAGTTACCAATTACAGCTTGGGGTCGGGCTTGGAAATGCATTTATACCTTTGCCTTGGTGAAGTTTTGTATTTCACCCTTTGTGAGGTCTGGTGTTAGTGTCGGCTCGAGGTGACCGATCTGTGGTCAGATTTAACCAATGAGTGTCCAACACTTGCAGCAGTGCATCTGTTTGACATGTTAGTGAGGACCAGATCTAGAATGTTTGTTCCTCTTGTTGGGGTATGACAAGATTTTGGCTGCTTCCTCTTGGCCAGATTTGGAGCATACACATAATGTCTCCCCTCAATTAACAAATCATGCTGTTAAACACTATTCCATTTGCTTATCTGTACTTTCATGAAATTAATTCTGGTGTAGCATAAAATATACTTCTTTCTCTGCATGCTCTATCTCCTAACTCTGCTGTTTTCTTTGAAACAGTTCTTCTTGAGAAGCTTCACATTTCAACCTCTGATTTTTGCAATTTTATCAGCTTGTCAAAATAGCTACATTAAACTTACTTTTTTTCCGCATTTTGGTATTTGACTTTATATATTTCTCTAGAGACTCATGTTGTAATTACTAAATGCCATCTTCTGTATTTGGCTGAAACTTAAAACTGCTTTCTGTTGAGGAGCGGCAAGGTTCTTCCCAGCCAGAGCTTTTTCTTTTTCTGTTTTATTTCCTCTTACTTTCTCCACATTTCTTCTTTGCTGGCATACAGGCAGTATAATTCCTACCCAGTAACTGAATTTTACCCAGATTGATTACTTGCACTGGCTTTTATATAACAGTGTATCAGTTTTCACAGTGGGAGAGCACTGACTAATCAATCTGCTGTTTAGTGTGCAGCCATCTTGGAAGTCCTATGCTTTGGCTGCTTTGAGGATTGCCCCCTGGTCATCACATATGCGGGATGTACCACAACCCACTGGGAGGAGGCCCAGGGCTAGACCCAGAATTTAATGAACTTTTCAACTTGCATTAGAATGTCTGGGAATTCCGTAGGATGAGTTGAATACTATTGCTAGGAATAGGAAGACTAGTATAATCTGCTCACTACTGCTGCCATAATCCTGACTCGAATAATTGTTTTGAAAGATGAAAGAACAAGTCTAATTTTGCTCACTCTTCAGTCAATGTTCATATGTATGTATGCAGTTTCATACACGCCCCTGCTTTCTCTCAAATAAATCCTTGTAATTCATTCCTTAAGGGAGTCCTACATGTAAAGCTTGACAGAAGGTTGTATTTTACCATACTGGGACTTGCATTTTATACCCGAGATGTTAGCCTTGCTTCTTGAACAGCAGACTGTGAGCTTAAAGTAGCTTATATAGAGGTCTCTTTTTTTGGTTAATGTAACCTCAAGAAGAAGAATTTTGGCATTACAAGTATTATTGTGTTACCCCCACATAAACAGTGAATTGTCACTGAAAACTAATACTACATTTATGCCAAAAGTTGTATCGTCTGCTTCACTGAACCGTTCTGTTTAAGTGTCAGCTTTCTGTCCAGATTTTGAAAAATGCTGAGAAACATCTCTTTCATGCCTTGTATGTGTGGAGACAATTTGAGATACTGTACAAGAAAAACTATATTTTTATAGAAAATCTGATCAACTTTGTGCCCTTGAAAAAATAAAAGGAGGATCTGCCTATCTCATAACAACCACTAAATGACTGGCACATTTTATTGCTTTTTACTTTGATAAGTATGACAATCCACTACATGACCATATTAAAATTCATTTTGCTAGGGCTGCAGCTACATCAGGACCTTTCTTTAGAAATGTTTTCATGTTGGATATTCTAAAGACCGTAATATGGACTATTCCCCATAGTTTCACAAAATACTGCAAGCTAGAAGGTCATTCTAGGCCTGGATAATTCCTGGCACGGCTGTAGTAAATTACATTTTGTAACTTTCCACCTCCCAGAGCTATCCAATTAATACTTGGGTTTCTACTGAAACTTAATAACTTAGTGACTCCACCTGATGGGTTCACTATTATATCTTGCAATGCGATTGCACAGAAGTCACATGATGATCTTGGGTGATTGAAACATGTCTGAGCCATACAAAGTAATGGTTGGATTAGATCTAAAGCATATTTTTGTAAGGAGCAACCTCCCCTCATCCCGTACCCTCTGGATTACACCATGGTCACACAGCATTGAGGAAAGGAGAAACTCGCCATTACTAGACTTGGCTTTGGATAGATCATATATCACTTGATAATGTATTAAGTTATATTTGCCACTGTGTAAAAATGTTCTATATGACATTCTTCAGCTGTTGCTTATTTACTGTTGACATTTGTACCTATTTTTTATTGTTATATTACTAAATGTGTAATCCTTTGTATATACTCTTTTCTGTGTCTGCAGAAATTATGTTGTGTTTTTGTCTGTTTTGCCATTGCCAACTGTCAATCTTCAGCCTCTTCCTTAGCAATTGACCCTTTTGTTCCCTATCACCTAGACAGCCATCAAGGGAAGTTCACAATTTTTTTTTTTTTTTTTTTTTTTTTTTGCTGTTTAAGCTGCAACTCCCATGTTTCTTTGAAGTGTCAGGGAGGGTTGTACAATGGACTGATGACAGAGGACATCCTTTTACATCTGTGAAAGATTTCTTTCCAAGCAGTCTTACCCCTCCTTCCAGAGAATGAGTGAGGTTCTCCACCAGAGAAATTGTGCAGCTTCATGTGCCCTTGAGAACTTGCTACCATTCCACCCATCCTTTCACTTCTCTCTCCCCCCATCCTGTCTCCTCCAGTGCCAGGGCTGTTAATAAACCATGTTTGCCTGGGTCGCAGTTAGGGCTCCATCCCACTGCATGTTGCAACCACCCATACTGTGGAATTTTTGTTACAAAATTCTGTATATTTGGAGCTCTTCATTCAGGATGTGCACTGTATATGCGCCCTGCCTAGGTGGACCACCTTGTCAGCAAATGATAGTGCTGGCTTGTTTGGGGTTTGTGTGACAAACACCTTTAGAGTCTAGATTGTGAGTTAATAGAAGTGGGTGCTGTATGATGATAAACCTCATGGTGGGAGGGGATGTAATCAGCTAAAAAGTACAGCAAGAATCTTTAATCTTTTTTTCATTTTATGTCTTCACTACAGGGTTTGAAACTGCTTTTGTACGGAAAATTATGCAGGTAAGAGTACCACTAGATCTTTAAAGTGTCAGTGTTTCTTGAATAGTATTTATAAATAAACTGACTATGACTTCATTACATTTGTAGTTTAAAATGCAACTGAAAAAATATTTTGTAATACTTGAAATTGTAAAATTAATATAATTCTTTTGACATATACACATATTTTAAATTAATCTCGTATTAAGATATATTGATTTCTTAACAGTCCATTTGTTCTTGTCATAATGGCCAAATTATGTGCGTGTCTTGAGGTGAAACATATGGAGTGGAGTAGATGAGGTTGGAGCAAAAATAGTTAATTTAAACAGCATGAGTGATTAATATATAGGAAGCCTATAAGTCTTCTAGGGAGTGGCAGGTGGTATATCTCCTCAATTAACTAGGTCAGCAACATGTCAGTCATGTTTCATGGTTTGTCCCATTTTATTAGCACAATGTGTGAAGCGTCTGAGTGCACTTGTATGTAGCATTAAAAGGAGAGTGAAGCATTGACATTCCCAGTCACAGAGGCCCATTACTTAAGAGAACTCACTCAACATCTTTATAAAATCCAGTGTTGTCTGTACAGAAATAACTTCAGATGACCTTATGTATATGTGTGCATGGCATGAGTAAATACACCATCTACTACCTTACTGATGTGCTAATCCTAACCCTGCCCCTAACCCCAGCCCTGCAAAATTACCTTACAAAATCCTTTCCCTAACAATACCACCACACAAGATGGTCACAATCACACATAACTGCTTCTTACTGAAATTGGTACACCTCGTTTGCTGTAGCATAGACTAGATCCAGGCCTGCTGAATCTAGCTTTGTTTGTATAACTTGAGCACTAATCCATGCATTCTTTAAAGTATTCAGTTGTATTTATTACTGCTGGTAGTAACTTGATTAAAGTGTAGCTATCATTTCTAAGTCTTTTGGATTAAGCACTTGGGCTTCAGACCAGTTGTTTTACATTAGGAAAGTTTGTGGCCTGCACTGTGGTGGCAGGACAGGTAGCTTACATCCTTCTAAGTTGGGAACTGCTGATTGAGAGCTCAGTGTCTGTTATTCTAAAAGTGTATTAGTTCTGGTTTAAGCACTTGGGCTTCAGGCCAGTTATTTTACGTTAAGAAGTATTGCGGTCTGCACTCTTGTGGGAGCAGAGGCTGGACTCTGCCCTTCTGAGCAGGGAATTTCTGGTTAAAGGCTTATAGTGCCTGCATATTATAACTGTTTCTTACTGAAATTGGTACACCTTGTTTGCTGTAGCATAGACTAGATCCAGGCCTGCTGAATGTAGCTTTATTTGTATGCTTGTTGTTTGTTTATTTCCCTGAAATGCTAATTCCACCTAAAACGCGGCCTTTTAGCACTTCTGTGGATCCCTAGTGATATCTGCATTGCTTACTGTACTTATTTCCTTGTTTCACTTGAAAGAAAGTTACTGTTTGTTGTTTTTGCATTTAAGTTACCTGTAACACATTGCATTTAAGTTACCTGGCACTTGCTCACTAAAGCAATTATATAAGTCAGCTCTAAAAAATTAAAAGCACTACACCCTCACAAACTCCCCTTGAGTACCTTGTTCCCCATTGGCCCTTTTTTCAATTATAAAGGAATTCCCAATACTATTCTAGCATGTCCAAAGGTCAGTTGTCAATCTCCTCTCCGGTCCAGCTGGTGAATCTGGGAATCTTGAGGCAATGTTACAACTGCGTCATGTACACAGACAACCCTCTCCTCCTCCCAACAAATTCCAACACATGTGAGAGATGCAACCATATAGCCAAACTGGAGGCTAAGCTCTCTCAACTCGGTACTGGCGTAACCAGTCAGGAGGAGAAGGAAACCACACTCACTACAATTCCAGTCTCACATAGACCTACCACGACAACAAACCAAACACATAAACACACAAAAACTTACTCGGAGGCTCTAAATAAAAATCTGCCTAAGCAGCAGAGACCTCCAAAGCAGACACCCAAGCAACTGCTACCCCAAAACAAAACACATGCAACACATAGCTCACAAAGCCAGTGTGACGAACAGTCACAGCCCTTAAGGCTAAACAACACACCTGATACACTTGTAATAGGTGACTCTATCGTCAGGCACACTGACGTCCCGCTCACCAGGCTGAACAAGGAGAAGGTCGCGGTGAGCTGCCTGTCAGGCGCTAGGATCCGCCACATAACACAAGCACTCAGGTCACTCCAAGGCAAGTACAAATATGACTCAGTCATTGTCCATGCTGGTGTGAATGACCTGAGACGTACCTCCCTGGACTACATGAAAAGAGACATAGAGGAGCTCTCTGAGCATGTAGCCCAGGCCGGTATGACCCTGACCTTGAGTAGCATCTTACCCTCACCAAGAATGATGCCACAATATGAAGACAAGATGATCAATTTCAACAATTGGCTTAAGTGTTGGTGTCATTCAAAGGGGATCCAATGCCTGTCAGCCTGGGATGACATGTTCGACAAGCCACGATGCTTCGCTAGGGACAGCTTGCACCTGTCACCCCTGGGCTTTCCGATATTGGCAAAGGCTCTTGCTACCCCCATAGTTCCTTTTTTAGGCAAGGCTCAAAAGACAAACCCACCTCCATAGGTATCACAAGGGATAAGAAACTAAGAGTAATGCTACTCAACGCCAGAAGTCTAAACCTCAAGATGCATGCACTCGAAACTCTCCTTAGCATGGAGAACATCGATATCTGCGCAGTAACAGAAACCTGGTTCAAGGCTCCCGAGAGCACCCCAGCACTACCAGGTTATACCTCATACCATGCTTTTCGGCCCCAAAACTTGGACCGAACCACAAAAGGAGGGGGAGTATCAATATTCACAAAGATACCCACACCTCCAGGTTGATGGCACAGCACGAAGCATCAGAGACTATCCATGTGCAACTAACTGTGGGTAAAACTGCCTTCCAGTTTATAGCCTGCTACAGACCACCCTCCCAAACACAGGAACCCCACTTGGCCTTCCTGAGAATACTGGAAAATATGAAGGTCTCTCCAAACACCATTATATTGGGCGACTTCAACTACCCAAACATAGACTGGGAGCATTACTCTAGCTCCAACACCCTAGCCCAAAGGTTCCTAGAATTTATAAACTCAAATGCTATGGAACAACTTGTTACCACTCCCACAAGAGGGGAAAACATACTGGACCTGATCATCACCAACATGGGGACACTATGCTCCAGACCAGAAGTGTATCCCTCACTGGTAAGATCAGACCATAAACTAATCTCACTGGATATTCACATCCCGACCCCACCCCCTGCCCAGAAAACCACAGTGAAAAACTTCTCTAAAGCAAATTTCACACGCCTCAAAACCGAGGCGAAATCCTTCAAAGCCCCCGGGCCTGTGGAAAATACTGCCCAGACCGCAGAATCCTTTATAAACGCATTCTATGAACACCTTTAGGAATGCATGGATCATGCAATCCCAAATAAAACCAAGACCCAATCCTCCAAAGGCAGACGTCCTGTCTGGTGGACCCCAGCCATAAACAAACTATACAATAGAAGGAAGAAGCTACTACATGATAGAGCAAAATCCCAAAAAGGGAAGGCATCTCTGATCAGTATTAGCAAAAAACTACGGGCACTCATAAAATCGTCTAATGCCAGCTTCGAGAGAAAAATTGCACAGGACACTAAGGATAATCACAAGGCTTTCTTTAGTTATGTTAGGAACCTGGGTGGAAATTCCCAGATATGCTCAGAATTAGTCCAAAATGACAAAAAATACACCGAGCCCACAGACATTGCCAACATCCTAGCTGACAGGTTCAGTGCAAACTTCTTCCCCCTCTCCCCACCAAAAGGGCAAATATCTATCCCAACAGAGTGCTGCCCCCCTGACATCTCAGATGCTCAGGTAAGAGCCGCCCTCTCCAAAGCAAAAAACACAGCATCAATGGGACCAGATGGTGTCCCAGGCTGCGTCCTACATGAACTCCAAGAAGAGCTAAACCCAAACATAAAACTACTGTTCAGTCTTAGCCTTACTACAGGATATGTACCCTAAGAGTGGCGTACAGCAACAGTGGTCCCGCTCCACAAAGGTGGTCCTCAACAGATCCTGGAAACTATCGCCCCATAAGCCTGACTAGCTTGCTCTGCAAAGCTATGGAAAGGATCATCATGGACCTCATAAATAAAGATATTGGGGACCTACAGACACTGGATCCTACCCAGTTTGGCTTTAAGGGCAGATCCTGCCTCTTAAACCTGGTCGATTTCTTTGAAACAGTCACCAAGGCCATTGACGAGGGGATGGTGGTCCACACAGCCTACCTGGACCTCGCAAAAGCCTTCGATACAATACCCCACTCGGGCATAAGCTCACCAGCTTAAATATAAACCCCTATGTCACTAGATGGGTTGCAGACTGGCTCAAGGACAGAACCCACATGGTTAGAATTGCTGGAGCCATGTCAGACTCCAAACCAGTTACAAGTGGCATCCCACAGGGCTCAGTCCTGGGACCTCTCTTGTTCGGTATATATTTCTCGGCGGTACAGGCCAACATGGAAGGACTGTGGCTGACCAAGTTCGCAGATGACTGCAAACTGGGCGCCATAATCAACTCTCCAGCCGACACAAGCATCCTCCAAAAGGGCCTCATAGAAACAGACAACTGGTGCCAGAGCCATGGCCTCAAGCTAAATGCCAAAAAGTGAATAGTCATCCCCTTTGGCAAAAACAAAGTGCCCACAAATTACCACATAGGTGGTAATCCATTAAGTACAGAAGAAGTAATTAGGGACCTGGGGACCCAAGTTGATAGCAATCTCTCATTTGACAACCACGTGGCCAAAGTGGTTAGAAAAACATTTTATATAGCCCACCTAATCATGAAGGGATTCACATCTAGATCAGGAGAGGTCATCGTACCTCTTTACTCATCCCTCATCAGGCCCATAATTGAGTACAATGTCCCTTTTGGGGTGTACCTTACCAGACACCTGCAGCAACTGGAAAGACCCCAAAAGTACCTCACCAAGAGGATCAAAGGACTCAAACAGATGCCGTATGCTGCCCGGTTAAAGAAACTCCAGCTCTACTCAGTGGCATACCGCCTGCTCAGAGGTGATCTGTGCCTGACGTATAAAGCCATGTCCAACCCGGAATTAATGGACATGCTGCACCTCAGAAAATCCAAATCCCATCGAGCTACGCGCTCGAGAGACTTGAACCTCAGCACTGAAATAAATAGGACATGCTGGAGGGACAGATTCATAACCCAGAGGCTCCCTTCACTCTGGAATAAAATCCCAGTCCAGGTTAGGCAGAGTCCCACATTGACTCTCTTCAAGAGGAATCTTGATTAGTGGATGGGAGATCGTAGGTTTACCCCGGCTATCACTTCTGTGTCACTGTTAGACAGAGGCACAGTATACTAACCTCAAAAAAAGGCATAGCAAAATTAATTTAAAATGGGTGGCGAAAGCCAAACACACTCTGGCTAGGCTTATAAATGCCCTAGGGCAGATAGCCTAGTATGAACCTATGAACCTATAAAACAGCATTAAAGCTATTACCTTGCCTAACCAGTAGCCTAACCCTAAACCTAAAAACACTTACAAACGCACTCAAAAAATTTCACACACACACGCACCCTATTTAGTCTTTCCTCTCACCTAGATCTTACTGTAACCCTGACCAGCAAAACCACATTTACCAGCATGCAAACACAGATCACACACCACAGGATAACTCAATGAGTCAACAGTCAACATCTCCTGATGTTAACAAAAGGAGCTTTCAACTTAAATTGCAAGCAGTATACTTTATAGACAGGGCATGCATTCAACAAAATGTACTGTACCCGTGTGTGTGTTTGTGTGTGTGTATGTATATATATATATATGTATATATGTGTATGTGTGTGTGTCTGTATTGTAAACACCAATACACAGACACACAATACTGCAGGTATCTGTTACAAAAAAATAAATAAAATTCTAAAAAGCAATGAAAATTGCTGTCCTGTTAGTTTTCAGTTCCAAAAGCAAAATATAGTACCTTTTGCCACTCTGTACAGGCTCACAAACCCCTCCAGCAAATCAGGTGTCTGAAAATTAAAATGCTGTTGCCTTCATCTAGGCCTCGATTCCAGCTCTCCATCATCTTTACTTTTACCAGGTACTGGCCCCCAGCTGAGCTAAGATACTCCATACCTCCAAGGGCTTCCTTGATGCTCCTCCAGATAAAGAGCACCACTGCTTGATAGTCAGCAAAGGAGAATGGCACCCAGTTGAAGGAAGAGCTTATGTACTCCTGAACTCCATAACCCTCAATGTTTTAAATGACTGCTTCGGCCCACCACTTAAGAACCTCCTTTATATTAGCTGCTCCATCTACACACTCAGGAGCACAAAAAGTAATCTCCTTATCTGACCTCCTTATATTTTACTTGTGTCTGAAAAAGTATTTGCCAAAATAACAGTAGAGAAAATACAAATAAAATACAAATACAATAAAAAAAAAACAAAATAACGTAATTCATAATGTTAATGCAGAGCTTTGTTTTTGTGCTTGGTTGTGACATTAAAGGAAGAGAATTTGACTGTCTGCGAGCTTTATTGTACGCTTTCCCAGGTCTATTGTTTGTTTTACAAGTAATCTTTGTGGACCTAGTGCAATTGTCTTTGGACTATTTTCTAGTTGTTGCTTTTGCCTGCAGTATTGACTAACTAGTCTATCCTCCAGGCTTTACATGGATTCCTTTCCTGCTTTTTTTAATGCTTCATCTCTGCATGACATCAGAGTGTATATACTTCAGCTTTTGTATACATTATCCATACCATGTTCTCTGAATTCTTTTTACAGTCACGGCACTGTTACTCAATTGTATATGATTGTCTTAGGTTCATAGGTTCATAGGTTTATACTAGGCTATCTGCCCTAAGGCATCTATAAGCCTAGCCCAAATTTTTGTGGCTTACGCCACCCCTTATATGAAAAAATACTGTGCCCATTAGTTTGTTGTGCCTCTGTCAAGCAGTGACACAGAGATGATTCCCGGGATAAACCTATGATCTCCCATCCACAGGTCAAGATTTCTCTTGAACAGAGCCAGCGAGGTGCTCTGCTTCACATGGATCGGGATTTTATTCCACAGCATAGGGAGTCTCTGAGTGATAAATCTATCCCTCCAGCATGTCCTATTTATATCCGTGCTAAGGTTTAAGTCGCTTGCTCTAGTGGTTTTGGTGGATTTGGATTTTTTGAGGTGGAGCATGTCCATTAATTCCGGGTTGGACATGGCCTTGTATGTCAGGCACATGTCACCTCTGAGCAGACGGTATGCAACTGAATAGAGCTGCAGTTTCTTCAATCTGGCAGCATATGACAGATTTTGGAGTCCCTTTATCCTTTTGGTGAGGAACTTTTGGGGTCTCTCCAATTGCTGCAGATGTCGGGTGAGATACATCCCGAATGGGGCATTGTACTCGATCATTGGTCTGATAAGTGAAGAGTACAGGGGAACAATGACCTCACTAGATCTGGATGTGAATCCCTTCATGATCAGGTGGGCAATGTAGAAGGTCTTTCTAACCACTTTAGCAACGTGAGTGTCAAAAGAAAGGCCACTGTCAACCTGGGTCCCCAGGTCCCTGATAACCTCTTCTGTACATAGTGGATTGCCACCTATATGGTAGCTTGGGGTTACCTTGTTTTTCCCAAAGGGTATGACTATACATTTTTTGGCGTTTAACTTCAGGCCATGGCTCTGGCACCAGCTATCTGTTTCCGTGAGTCCCTTCTGAAGGATATCCGTGTCCGATGCACTTTCCACTATGGTGCCCAGTTTGCAGTCGTCTGCAAACTTTGTCAGCCAAAGTCCTCCCATGTTGGCCTGTACTTCTGAGAAGTAGATGCCGAACAATAGGGGGCCAAGGACCGAGCCCTGTGGGACACCACTTGTGACCTGCTTGGAGTCTGACATAGCGCCAGCAACTCTAACCCTGTGGGTTCTGTCCTTAAGCCAGTTTGCAACCCATCTTGTGACATATGGGTTTACATTTAAGCTGGTAAGTTTTTCTACAATACCCGAGTGGGGTATTGTGTCGAAGGCCTTTGCAAGGTCAAGGTAGGCTGTATGGACTGCCTTTCCTCATCAATGGCCTTGGTGACTGTTTCAAGAAGTCGACCAAGTTCAAAAGGCATGATCTGCCCTTGACGGCCAAACTGGGTCGGGTCCAATGTCTGCAAGTCCCCTATATCTTTGTTTATGAGCTCCATTAAGATCCTCTCCATAGCTTTGCAGACTAGACTTGTTAAGCTTATGGGCGGTAATTACCAGGGTCCGTAGAGGCACCGCCTTTGTGGAGTGGGACCACAGTTGCCGTACGCCACTCCTTTGGCACGTATCCTGTGGTAAGGCTGAGATTAAACAGCTGCCTTATGTGCGGGTTTAATTCCTCATTTAGCTCGTGTAGCACACAGCCGGGGACACCATCCGGTCCCATTGATGCTGTGTTTTTAGCTTTAGAGAGAGCAGCTTTCACCTGCGCATTTGAGATGTCTGGGAGGCTACACTCTGCTGGGATAGTTATCTCTCCTTTAGGGGGGGTGAAGTTTGCACTGAACCTGTCTGCCAGTATGTTGGCAATGTCTGTGGGTTCAGTGATTTTGTATCATTTTGGACTAATTCTGAGCATATCTGGGAGTTTCCACCCAGGTTCCTAACATAGCTGAAAAAGGCCTTATGATTGTCCTTTGAATCCATGGCAATTTTTCTCTCAAAATTGGCCTTAGTTGATTTTATGAGTGCTCGTATTTTTTTACTAATAATGATCAGGGTGACTTCCCTTTTATGGATTTTGTTCTATCATGTAATAGCTTTCTCCTCTTATTTTAAAGTTTGTTAATGGCTGGGGTCACCAGACTGGACGCTTGCCCTTTGTGGAAAGAGTCTTGGTTTTATTTGGGATTGCCTGATCCATGCAGTCCTGGAGGTGTTCATAGAAGGCATTTGTAAGGGCTTCCGCAGCTTGGGTTGTGGTTTCCACTGGCTCAGGGGCCTTGAAGGATACCACACCAGTCTTGAGTAGTGTGAAGTTTGCTTTAGAGAAGTTCTTCACTGTGGTCTTTTTTGTTTGGGGTGGGGGCGGGATGTGGATTTCCAGTGAGATTAGTTTATGATCAGATCTTACCAATGAGGGATATACTTCCGGTGTGGAGCATTTTGTCCCCATGTTTGTGATAATGAGATCTAGTATATTTTCTGCTCTCGTGAGAACAGTGACTAGCTGTTCCATGGCATTTGAATTTATGAACTCCAGGAACTGTTGGGCTAGAAAGTTAGGGCTTGAGTAATGTTCCCAGTCTATATTCGGGTAGTTGAAGTCACCCAATATGATGGTGTTTGGAGATACATTTATACCCTCCAGTGTCTTCAGGAAGGCTGTGTGGGGTTCCTGAGTTTGAGAGGGTGGCCTGTAGCATGCTACAATTTGTAGAGCAGTTTTGCCTATGGTTAGTTGCACCTGGATGGTTTCCGAAGCTTTGTGCATTGCCACCAACCTGGAGGTGTGGGTATCCTTTATGAATATGGATACACCCCCTCCTTTTGTGGTGTGGTCCGGGTTTTGGGGCCGAACGCATGATATGAGGTAAAACCTAATAGTGCCGGGGGTGCTCTCAGGAGCCTTGAACCAGGTTTCAGTTACAGCACAGACATCGATGTTCTCCATACTGAGAAGGGCCTCGAGTGCATGCATTTTGAGATTTAGACTTCTGGCATTGAGCAGCATTACCCTCAGTTTCTTCCCATTTTGTTTTCTAGGGTGGTAGGTTTAGAATTTGAGCCTTGCCTAAAAAGGCACTATGGGGTGGCAAGAGCCTTAGCCAATATCCGAATCCCAGGGTGACAGGTGCAAGCCGCCCTTGCGAAGCAGCGTGGCTTGTCAAGCATGTCATCCCAGGCAGACAGACACTGGATCCCCTTTGAATGACACCAGACATTAAGCCAATTGTTAAAGCTGATCATCTTGTCTCTATATTGTGGCATCATTCTTGGTGAAGGAAGGAGACTGCTCAGGGTCAGGGTCATACCTGCCTGGGCTACATAATCAGAGAGCTCCTCTATGTCTCTTTTCATGTAGTCCAGGGAGGTACGTCTCAGGTCGCTCACACCAGCATGGACAATGACTGTGTCATATTTGTACTTGCCGTGGAGTGACCAGAGTGCTTGTGTTATGTGGCGGATTCTAGCACCCGATAGGCAGCTTACTGTGACCCTCTCCTTGTTCAGCCTGGTGAGTGGGACGTCAGTGTGTCTGACTATGGAGTCACCTATGACAAGTATGTTTGGTGTTGTATTTGGCCTTAAGGGCTGTGACTGCTTTGCACACTGCTTTTGTGGTTTATGTGTTGCTTGTGGGGTGTCTTGAGGTAGCAGTTGTTTGGGTGTCTGCTTTGGAGGCCTCTGCTGTTTAGGTAAATTTTTACTCAGAGCCTCCGAGTATGTCTTTGTGTGTTTATGTGTTTGATTCAGTGGTGTGGTAGCATTATGTGAGTCTTGTATCCACATCCTGTATATTTCCACTTTAGCATAGTTTATCCATGCCATTTCCCCATCTTATTTTAAGTTTTATTTATTGTAGATACTTTCTGGGCTGTTTCTCTGATATTTGAGATTAATTGTCTGGTATTTTTATTTATTGTTATTGTTTGTCCTTATGGCCAGAGGCTTGACTGACATATTAAGTAGCATCTGCTGATTTGATGGGCAGGTTGATACACAGGAGATATGATAGGAAAGCTTTACTAAATGTAAAATCAAAGTTAGATGAAATTCCAAGAAGTCAGTTGTTGGTATATAAACAGGAGGGCTAAAGGAAACAAAGCATTTTCTTAATAGGACTGTTCAGAAGTACAGGCCAGTTCTCTACAGTAATAATGTTTTAAGCTCTAATTGTCTGTAAAACAAGGGAAAACATAGGCCAGTATTTCAATAATGGTTAACTACCACTACTGGATGGTTTCCCCTGCCCACCTTAGTAATATGCACTAACCCTAATGCTGCCTCTGCCTCTAACCCTAATGTGCAACTTAACTTAAAAAGCCCTTCCCATAACACTAGCACTACACAAGACAGCTGGGGCTCTCATTATGCGTACACATACACACCTGTTCACTAAATCTATCCCTTCACCTAACCCTACCCCTGAAGACTCATAGTCATATACAGACACAATATATCCTCTTACCTACCCCTTACTCTAACCCTAATCCACACAAATTTGCAACCCCCCCCCCCACACACACACACACACACTAAACAGCCATCTTGCCTGCTTGCTTGTTAGGACAGAAACAACCAACAAAACTTTCATTCGATAAACTGAAAGTTTGAATAAACAGCCCTACTGTTCAGGCTGTCAACCAAAACAATGGTTGACCAAACACACAGCAAAAACAAACAAAAAAAAAACAAAAAAAGTGTGTGTGTGTTTATATATATATATATATATATATATATATATATATATATATATATATATATATATATATATATATACACACACACACACACATGTATTAGTATGTATATGTGTGTGTCTAGATCTAGCTCTCTGTCTATTTCAAGAGGGTGTACATAATTTAAGATGTGCACAGAACAGAATAAACAAAGAAGAAGAAAAGCCAGCATAGAAGAATAATTCCAAAGTAGTGTAATTCCTTCATCATATAAAAGCCACGGACTTTTTTTCAGCATAAACAGCCTCAGCAATGTGAACCTGAGTTATACAACTCACTTCCATTTAAATGAAAATCCATCATCCTGTGACCATGATAGTAATGGCTTTCATAGCAAAAGCTTTAAAAATGCATTCCAAAAATAAATTTACATAAGAGTTGAACCGCAAGACTTACAAAAAATAAATATTGCATGCTCAGTGACGTGAATATTTATTTCCCGTATTCAGAAGCCAAAAAATGGCCAAATAATTCAAGTGGTTATAATCCAAATAAAAATCAGTATTGAGAGGTAATATTAATAAGCAATAAATCTGAAGGTTTAGTAATCAAACTTGCATCTGAAATAATGGTGGACAATATAGCAATAACCCACGCCTGGGTGTGGGTAATGCTGGATTTACCCACGGTTGGTGTGGTTTGGTCAAGAGGGCGAAGCCTGAGTGGCCAAACATAGCCAACCGTGGGTAAATCCAGCATTACTCACACCCAGAAGTGGGTTATTGCTATTATACAATGACATTATTTAAGAAAAAAAAATGTACTTTTCTTAAGCAATGGCATTGTATAATGTCTCCTTGTTGTCCTTCCACAGCTGTCTGGTATTCTGCGGCAGTTCTGATGTACTGTGCATGCGTATACTTACGCAGTACATCAGAGCTGTGGGCAAAAGCAACGGAGAAAGCAAGATCTCCGTTGCTTTTTACAACCTGTCTCGCTATGTTAAACTCGTTTAACATAGCGAGACAGCTTTAAAAAAGCAATGGAGAATCTTCGTTGCTTTTTTTAAAGCTGTCTCGCTAGGTTAAACCCATTTAACATAGCATGACAGTTTTGAAAAAAGCAACGGAGAAAGCAGGATCTCCGTTGCTTTTTAAAGTGTCTCGCTATGTTAAATGGGTTTAACATAGCGAGACAGGTTGTAAAAAGCAACGGAGATCTTGTGTTCTCCGTTGCTGTAAAAAAAAAAAAAAAAAAAAAAAAAGAGTTATACTAATGGAAAAGTCCGGGCAACCGGGCCTTTTTCCATTACTATAACTCTGATTTACAACG
This sequence comes from Protopterus annectens, assembly GCF_019279795.1. Taxonomy (NCBI): domain Eukaryota; kingdom Metazoa; phylum Chordata; order Ceratodontiformes; family Protopteridae; genus Protopterus; species Protopterus annectens. The sequence continues at coordinate 873,158,485 of NC_056746.1, read as the reverse complement.
TGCATGCTGACCAATCAGTGTGCACATTTTGGAATATTAATTGGGGGTTGTTGTATAATAAATAATATTAAACACTGACAATGCAAAACATCAGGTAGCACAATAGAGAAAAATAAAACAAAATGCTGACACCTAGTGGTAAGACAGAATAAAAATACATGCAGATAAAGTCTATTGTCAAGTGTTTGCACCAAATAAATACATGAAATTGAAATGTCAGAAGGATCTAAGGCCCTCATATTTATTACACACATTTGTTTCTTTTAATCCAAAATGGTCTACCATATTGATTTGTGTATTTACTGTATCAGATGTGACCACTAAAGAAATGAGCACTGGAGTGTGTCAATGTGTTTGTGTAGAGTGCTCTTTTGCAGCAGCATATATCACTAGAATTCACAGAAATATATTACTTCCACAATGTTGTGTTTGCTGCACAGACATGTTGCATGTGCAGATTGCCATGTAAATGGCCCATTTGAATGAGAAGGTAATGAGATGTGAAATGTCATTAAGTTTTGCTAGTGTGTTAATGGAGCTAAAATGTTTGGTTCTGCATACATTATTACAGAATATGCATTTCCACAAGGGAAACATTCTCTGGGTGGATTACCTAGAAGCATTTATGTATCTTGTTACAGTCTAGAATGTTTGAAAGATGAAAAAATTGACCAATATTCCTTCCTCTCCTACACGAAAAGTTGTATGTGTCAAGTACACGATTGTTGAAAAATGTATCATTACTAAACAAGTGCCAATATTTCTGAATAACTGACGATTCTGAATATATTATTGTCAAAAGTGATGATAGATCTCTCATCTTTATTAAGTCATCCAATTGTAATATGTAACATGGGTTTATAAACATTAATAGAAAAGATAACATTTTCCTTTGTTGTTGTCATGCAGTTTACATTTGTTTTCTTTTTAGCATTTTTCATTGACTTCAACATTACATAAGTTGATCAGTCCCTGTCTAGCCTTAACTTCACTCCTCCTCCTCCTGAACATTATTCTCCATGTGTTGTTCCCACGCATTTATTTTATTTATTGGCATTTAATTACTGGGAAAGTCCACTGGGCCATGGAGAGCCCATTTTCAGTGGAGGCCCAAGGAGAAAAGCTCCAAGGTGTACATAAGCAAAAACGTAATAAATTTTTAAGACAATATACAATAGTTACATATAATACATTTGCTTGAAATTTATATAGAGTAAACAAATGGGTGCAGAAGGATTATAATTTCTGGAGAATAGGTACAATATTTACAGCAATGGAATATTGGTTTCAGCAATATCCATAAGGCATAGTCAGATACAGGAACAAATGGACTGTAAAATGAATGCGCTATATGTTAGTGAAGAGTACATAGAAGGTCGTAGTACTCTAGGGAGATAGGAGGGGAGTGTAGAGATAGCTTTAGGAGGGAATGTGGTGGCTGATGGGATTAAATTAGTGCAGAAGATATGAAAAAAAAAATAATATAAATTAGTGCAGAAGATAAGAAAAAAAAGAATATAGGCTGGGCATAGAAGAGGACTGGCTAAGTTCACATTGCATTTATCTCTGTGAAATTCACTTCTTCTCTTTTCTAAGGATGCCATTTCTAGTTCTTTTATCTTTACACCATCTAAAACTTCTTTTATGTTGGGAATACTTCGATTTCCATTTTTCAGTAATCGCTCTTTTGGCATCCTTAAAATTAAGCTGAGGCCTTGCTATGTCTAGGCAATTTAGATCCAATATCTTAGCTCAAAAGAATCAGTTCCATAGATACAACCGTTTGTTCTCCACACATTTGTGTCAAAATACACAGCATGGTATTTTTGAAATCTACCAACTCATTATATTCCCAAAAATGTGTTCCCAGTTACATTTTTTTCTTCCCTATCCCATCAGACCAAACACCCTAATACTGGGTGATTTTAACTACCCTGCCATTAACTGGGAAAACTACTCGTGTACCAACACCTTTGCCCAACGGTTCTTGGAATTCATAAATTCCAACGCCCTGGATCAACTAATCCATAGTCCCACCAGGGGCTCCAATAGCCTAGACCTGGTCATTACCATCATGGGAAAATCATGCTCCACACCTATGTCACCCCCTCATTAGTCAGGTCTGACCATAAGCTAATCATCCTTAACATCTACATCCCACCCCCCCAGTAAGGAAACCTTCATAAAAAACTTCTCCAAAGCCAACTTCATGCTACTCAAGTCAGAAGTGACAAACTTCATGACACCCACACAGACGGGAACTGAAAGTTCAACTGCTGAATCCTACACTAAGACACTGTACGAGCACATCCACTCATGCATGAATCATGCCATCCCAAATAGAACCAAGATGCTCTCATCCAAAAAAAGGAAGCCAATCTGGTGGTCCCCTGCCATAAGCAAACTTTACAACAAAAGGAAGAAACTGTTGCAGAAAAGAGGAAAATCCCAGGATGCAAAAAACTCCCGTACCAGCCTCAGTAAGAAACTGAGATCCCTCATAAAATCCTCCAAAGCTAGTTACGAAAATAAAATTGCCAAAGATTCTAAAGACAACCACAAGGCATTCTATAACTGTCAAGAATCTAAATGGCAATGCTAAGATCTGCTCTGAGCTAAAACAGAATGGCATTAAATATACTGATCCCAAGGATATTGCCAATATCCCGGCAGATCGATTCAGTGCCAACTTCACCCCCCTCTCACCCCCTAAATGGCCCATCTCAATACCAGAAGATTGCCAAATTCCGGTAATAATGGCCACGCAGGTAAAAAACGCACTCTCCAAAACTAAGAATACAGCATCCATGGGACCAGATGACATCCCGGGCTGTGTACTACATGAACTACAATATGAAATGGCACCTCACCTAAGTGTCATGTTTAATCATAGCCTCACCTCAGGTTTCGTGCCCACTGAGTGGCGCAGAGCTACAGCTATCCCACTCCACAAGGGGGGATCCACCTTGGATCCCGGAAACTACAGTCCCATCAGTCTGGCAAGCCTTATCTGCAAGGCCATGGAGCATATTATCATGGAAGTTATAAACAAAGACATTGGCAACCTTCAAACACTGGACCCCACCCAGTTTGGGTTTGTGAAGGGCCGATCTTGTCTCCTGAACCTGATTGACTTCTTCGAATCAGTCTCCAGAGCCACGGACAAGGGTAAGGTGGTTCACACAGCCTATCTAGACATTGTCAAGGCCTTTGACACCATCCCCCACTCTGGAATCATAGATAAACTTACTAAGCTGGGCATTAATCCATATGTCACCCAATGGGTTGCTAACTGGTTTACTGATAGAACCCACACTGTAAAAGTGGACGACTCCAAATCCATCTCCAGACAAGTGAAAAGTGGAGTACTTCAGGGTTCAGTCCTGGGACCGCTCTTGTTTGGCATCTACTTCTCTGACGTACAGGCCAACACTAAGGGACTCTGGCTAACAAAGTTTGTAGATGACTGCAAACTGGGAGCCATTATTAAATCCCCAAATGATGTGGATACTCTACAAAAGGGCCCTTCCAGAAACAGATGCTTGGTGCCAGAGCCATGGGCTCAAGCTCAATGCCAAGAAATGTATAGTTATCCCCTTTGGGAAAAAACATGTACCCGTGAATTACCATATAGGTGGCAGTACACTAAACACCGAAAATGTGATAAGAAACTTAGGGACACAGGTGGACAGTGGTCTCACCTTCAGTAACCACATCGCCACAACAGTCAGGAAATCCTTCTATGTGTCACACCTCATCACTAAGGGCTTTTCATCCAGAAGAAAGGAGGTCATTGTCCCACTGTACTCATCCCTCATTAGACCCATTATAGAATACAACGCTTTGTTTGGTATGTACCTCTCAAGACATCTGCAACAACTGGAAAGGCCACAGAAATATCTCACTAAAAAAATCACAGGCCTAAAGCAGATGCCCTATGTTGACTACCTTAAAAACTCCAGCTATACTCTGTCGCATATCGTCTACTCAGAGGTGATCTCAGCTTAACATACAAGGCCATGTCAAACCCAGAGCTGCTGGACATGTTACACTTAAAGAAATTCCAATCCGTCAGAGCCACACGCTCCAGGGATCTAAACCATGTCATCAAAATAAACGAAACATGCTGGAGGGCTAGGTTCCTGACCCAGAGACTCCCCAGTCTATGGAATAGATTGCCCATACATGTCAAGCAGAGTGCCTCTTTGGCCCTCTTCAAAAGGAACCTTGACGATTGGATGGGAGAAAGGAAATTCACCCCGGGGATCACGTCAGTTGCCCTGCTAGACAGGGGTCCAGGGAAGTAAATAGTGTGGGAAGAAATAGCCAGGGAATTGTTATGGCTAGGCTTGTATAGGCCCTAGGACTGATAGCTTAGTACCAACCTATGAACCTATGAAATCCTAAACCTTATAGACTTTGTCATAGTTGAGAGCCTTACAAATTATTTGCAGTTGTTCTGTTGTAAACTGCCTTTTCACTCTCTTTTTCCAAGCTTTTTCTCACCTCTTCTAATTGATTCTTATAGTTGTTATGCAGTATTTCCTACATCATACTAATTACTAATTAGCAGCTTCTATTCTAGACTTGACTGAAAACTCTACCAAAGCCGGTCTGCCACATAGCACTACCCCCTATCCTTTTCTCTTTGACTGTATTGTATCCTTATTTACTACTGATAAAGGCAGTATCTAACCTGTAGGACAAACTTCTGCATAGCCTCAGCCCACTCCATTACCTTTCCCTCCTAAGGTGTTTGCTTCCATAACTTTTGCTTGTTTGCTAATTTTCTCCAGTAAAATCCAGCCTAATTTTTTTCTATTTTTTATACCCCTACTTACATACATGCTTATTACTAAAATCTACTTTCCACATTCCTGCATCGGCTTAGATCTTTTAATACTTTCTGCTACTTTATGAATAGAATATTTTGAATGTATGGTTCCTGTTGTTTTCCTTAAGGACTTGCATCCAAAATCCTAGTCTGATATCTCTCAACCCAACAGTCATCATTCATGTCCACTTCGATTTATAACCTTATAACTTTCTGATTAAGTTATGTATTTGAGTCTTAACTGCTTAGCTGTGAAGTACCTCTTCAAATAAAGTAACTATACATCTTGTTTTATGGGAAGTATTAGATTATCCAAATTAACTCTTGCCCTCTTTCCCTCCAAAATAAATTCCTTCTGCCTTTAATAATGTCTCCTATGGTTGATAAAGGTATGCCTGACTTTTATATAAGACAAGGGGAAATATAAAGCTTTTCAATTCTATCATACTATCTACATCATACTAACTACATCTATAATCGTGAGTTTCTAGTTTCTCAGTTTTTGTATTATTTTTTAATTTCTTCCCACTTATCCGTAGCTGTCAGAACAGAATGTGTTGCAATACAAATATGTGACTACTTTGTTATCCTATCCCTATAAGTATGGGTGTTGCTGATCCTTTTTATGCTTCTTTGGTGCAGTTTACCAATATAGATTTTTGTTATATTTTCACTGCATCCAAAACAGTTGAAACTGTCTCAGAGTGTTGCACAACATGTAAAGTCGTTTTTCTGGACTTAAGTACAAAATAACATAATCTGCAAACAAAGTTAACTTTTTCTAGAGTACTATATCAGATGTTCTTCATATTGATCACTACTGCAGTAACCTAAACTATATGGGTTATATCCTGCATAAGATATAACAGCTAGCCATCTTCCAAAGTTTCAGGGCACCTTCTATGAGCCCACACAATTATTCAGCTTCAGCTTAGCTGAATAAAAAGACAGGTTTGGGCACCAAGCCCTTCAGAGCTTTCTTGCCACTGAGAAAATAGCTCCTCTGAGGGTGTCTATTATCAGCAGTCAGCTAACGTTCCATTGCTGGGTAGACGTTTCCTTTCAGGGGTAAACTTCCTCTTTACTTTTAAAGTTGTTTAAATTAATTTTTTTGTGAAAAACTACTTCTAAGCTAGGCAGATGAGTGTTCCTTGACTGTCTTGTGATTTTTATGTAATTTTAAACAGGAGGGCACTGTGTTGTTTGTGGGAAAAAGTTACTTTTTGCTACTTTCCTATTTTGCCGACTATTTTTTTTTCTTTCCCTGGAAACGGAGCAACTTTTCCAGTCCCTCAGTCAGGCTTTCTTTTAGCCAGAAAAATAAAACTTTACTAAGCATCCTTTCCTACCACAGCAGCTAGCTGGTAATTTGCCACACCTGCAGTTGGATGACTGTGTTGTGGCCAAAGCTGGTTTCTCAGACAGCTCATCTTCTTTTTCAGATCCCTCTGGTGTTGTCCATGTAACCACCATTGGCCAGCGGTTTGCGACATCCTGTGTGGCTGCTGGGTTGTTTTCAGTGGGCAAAGGAGAGCCACTTTTGTTTGTCATAGGAGTAGGAGCAAGGAATGTGGCACTGCTTAGCCAGAGTACTGTGTCCATCCCCGTGGAAGCTGTTGCTGGTAATACTAGGTCAGATTGCCCTAACTTTCTTGTCAAAAAAGAAAACTAAACATTTAAAATACCCTTAGAAGGCTTCTCTGGACAGAAGTAATTTATTGGACTTGGCTCAGGGTCTTGTACAGACTATTTACCCTTTTTGTAAGGTGGTTTCTAGTAAAAGAGAAAAGGATTCCTTTTTCATTGAAGAGGTTCAAGAATTGGAATCTGTATGGGAATTAAGGGACAGATGCAGTCTTTTTTCGCAGGTTTCTGATTCGTATTCTTTGGAAAATATGCTTTGTGAATCTCCTTATGAGAAATTCACTTTCTCTGAGACTGTTTTCAGAGTGAACCAGTGTTTTCAGTGGGAGAATACGGAGGTTTCTCAGTCCTATAGAAAATACTATCATTTGCTACAGCTGGAATTTCCAGAACCCTCAGCCATCCCCCCAGTCTCAGCATTGTAGGATATGTTTGTCACAGCCTGTGATTTCTCCGACAGCCACACTGCTGCCCCCAAGAAAGTAGGTATAATATACAAAGTTACTTAGTCTTTCAAGCTTTTATACACAAATCCCTGACCTGACTTGAACCTGACCCAGCAACTATCGATTTAGTTAATCAAGCTGCTGCCAAGCATTTTTGTAATTCTAATCTTTGTCCTTGTGATAAGGATCTTAAAGGTGTTGATAGGTTTGGAGAGAAAGTGTATGTTTCTGCAACTATGATTTTTAGAACTCTTAACTGTCAGGCTCATATGCTGAAGTGTATCCTTACAGATTATAAACGTATGAGGAATGTTTTGTTTGCAGTTTCCTCTTGTAAGGAAAAATCTGCTTTGTATAGTTTATTTTTTTTCTTTTTCTCAGATCACTACTTATTGTTTGAAGTGCATGTTTCTGAGTCTGTAGATACTGTTTTAAAGAGATTTATTTATTTTACATTTATTGACCGGGATAGTCCGACTGGATATATATCCATTTTCAGCGGAGGCCCGGGGAGAAAAGCTCCAAGATAATAATACACATTGAACATTTAGTAAGTGCTAGTTTCAAGCAGTACAGTCATAAGCAATACCAGCATTTAGCACATATAGTACTAACTTATTATAAAACACTTTACAAAACATATTATTTTCAAAGTTATATATACATAACATTAAATTCAGGTTTAAGACGCGTTGAGCATCAGTTATACAATCGGCCCTTCCTGAAATGGTGCAGTAGAAAAAAGTTAGTAGTTGAAGGTAAGGCAACTAAGTAATAGAGAGGTCACTAGTCGTGGTTAGTGCAAGGATATAACCAATGAGTTTTGAATGATTTCTTGAGTTTGTTTTTGAATTGAGTTACTGAGGGTTCTAGGGTCAAGTCATGGGAGTCTGTTCCATGTTTTTCCAACAGAGTTGGCAAACAGAAAGTGCTCAGCTGAGTAGTTGGATTTGTATGTTTGAACTAGGAGTCTAGTGGATGATCGCAGTGGCCGGGTGCTGGTGTAGGGGCTGATAATATTTTAGTGCAGGTGTATTTTCTGGTTGGTAAAGGACTTTATGTGCCACTATTAACTGGTTGAACTGCAGTAGGCTAGGCAGTTTAAGCCACCCTAAGCGATTTAGGTGGTGAAAGTGGTGTGTCCGGTAGGCTGTGCCAGTAGCAAATCTGGCAATGTGGTTATAGCAGGATGATAGTTTATTAAGATCTGTTTTGTTTAAGTTGGAGAATAGAGGTGAGGCATAGAGAAGAGTTGATAGTAGATGGGAACAGGCAATTGCAATTCTAGCAAGTGGGGTTAGGAAAGGTTTGATTCTGTAAAGAGAGCCAAGTTTTTTATTAATGGTTTGGATAGTTTGATTGATGTGTGCATCAATTGATATGTGCATCAAACTTCAGGTTATCAACTATGATACCCAGTAGTTTAGTATGGGCTTCTGGGGAGATGATAGTGCCATTGTTAGTGGTTGTGTTGAAAGATGGCAGAGGGGTCCTGTGTGTGGGGGAGAAGAGGAGCAGCTTAGTTTTGTTGGGGTTTAGGATTAGATGTTCATTTTTCCACTGTATTGAGGGTATTTTGGGTTAATGTGAATAAAGTAGCTGGTGAGGTGTCAGAACAAATCAAGGTGGAGTCATCCACATATTGAATGCAGGTAGCATCTGAGATGACTGAATGAGGGTCGTTGATAAAGATGGAGAAAAGAAGGGGTCCTAGTATCGAGCCCTGAGGGACTCCTAATGTAATGGGTAGGTGAGATGATAGCTTGTCCTGCCATAGGACTGCCTGTTGCCTGCCCTGCAGGTAGGATTGAAACCATTGGAGTGCATGGTTGTTTAAGGAGAAGGCCTTCAAGGTATTTATAAGCATTTTGTGGTCAATCATGTCAAAAGCCTTGGATAGAGCTAGAAAAAGTGCTGAGGATAGTTTGTTAGCATTGTGGTTGTGGTTAATGACATTAGAGAAAGAGAGGATGGCAGAAGAAGTAGTACTGTGGTGTGGCTTAAAGCCATGCTGAAAGTTGGGCAACAGCTTGTTCTGTGTGAGGTAGTGCATGAGCTGTATGTGTACAAACTTCTCCATAATTGTAGCTAGAGGTGACAGAATAGCTATGGGTCTAAAGTTAGACAGTTCAGTGGAACTGCCTCCTTTATGGAGAGGTATGACATAGGAGATTTTACACATAGTGGGTACAGTCGCTTCAGATATAGCTCTGTTGATCAAGATTGAAATGGGGTATGCTATGGTGTCAGCAGCCTTTTGCAGATAGTCTGTTGGGAGGAGGTCGGCAGCCAGGGTGGGGGGTCTTAGTTTCTTAAGTAGGGCATGAATAAGTTGAGTAGGAATAGGTTTGAAGGTAAAGTATATGTGGGTACTGGGTGTGTCTGCATTAGAATTAGAGCCACTGGGAGAGAGTTGGCTGGCTAGAGACTGGATAGCCTCTGGAAGAAGCTGTTGAAGTTATTAGCAATGTCTACTGGGGATTTTTGTTGGGAGGCTGAGGGGGGGGTGGAGTGACGGTTTGGCCTGTGTTGAGTAGTTTGTTTATTCCTACACAGAACCTTTGAGGTTTGTTTTGATGTTTTTACAGTAGATGGTAGTTGTGGTTCTTTTTGTCTAAGGTTATGGATTTTATGGTGTAATTCCTTAGCTGTCTGAATCTTAGTTGATCAAGTGGGGCTTTTGTTTTTCGGTAGGTGGCCCATGCTCTGTTTCTGAGTGAAATTTTGGTTTTGGTATCTTTAGAAAGCCATGGTGCAATATTAACTTTGGCTCTAATACAGTGGCTGGGAGCATGGGAGTTAAGAGTAACAAGGAATCTGGTGTTAAAGTATGCTACTGCTTCATCTTGGGGGAGACATTTTAGTACTGACCAGTTGCATGCCTTAAGTTCATTTTGAAACTTGGTGAGAATAAAATGCTTGTTGTTTCTTATTGTTCTATAGGTGGGTTTGTAGGAGCAGTCTACTTTGAGCTTGATTACATAGTTGAGACAGTAGTCACTTAGGTCATCAGACAAAGTGCCTGATTTATAGGATTGAAGATGGGTATTGACGAGTATCCAGTGTAGGGTACTTTCCTTGTTATTGGGTTTTCCTGTTCTGGTGAGGAGGTTATGATTTTAGTACATCCATAGAGATTTATGTGGGTTGTGGGGGTTTTCCAAGAGCAAGTGTTCCAGTCAATGTTGAAATCCCCAAGAACAATTGTTTCTTGGGGGTAGTTATTGGATAACCAATATAAGAAGTCTTCTAAGGTTTCTGTGTCCTCCTTGGGGGAAGGTAGACACAGACAATGTTTACATTTTTGTTTTTATTAATTTGTAGTTTTGAGATAAGAATTTCAGCATTATTGAACTGGGGTGGTTGGGTGGCCGCGGTGGTGCAGCGATTAGCATTGCTGCCTCACAGCAAGAGGTTCTCCGGTTTGATCCTCAGCTGGGGTGCTTTCTGTGCAGAGTCTGCATGTCCTCCCTGTGATCGCATGAGTTTCCTCCAGGTGCTCCGGTTTCCTCCCACATCCCAAAGACATGCGCTACGTGGATTGGACACTCTAAATTGGCCCTAGGTGTGAGTGCATGCGTGTGTGTGCCTTCTGTGGAATTTTGGGTGCCGGGCTGGCAACTTGACACCGTAAAACTCCACTGCCAATCATGAGCGGACAGGTGATCCGCTGTGGCGACCCCTAACCAGGAAAAGCCGAAAGAAGAAGAAGGAAGATTGAACTGGGGTGGTTGTTGAGTGTCTATGCTGACAGACAGGGTAGACTTGTAAAGTATGGCTACCCCACAACCCTCTGGTGGTACGGACTAGTCGAAACATATTGTACTCTGGTGGCAGAATCGCATGGTCCTTGGTGGCAGGCTTTAGCCACGTTTCTGTTGGGCATAATATATCTGGGGAATCAGGTAAGAGGGCGTGCAGGTGCTGAGTTTTGTTATTTATGCTCCTAATGTTTAGATGGCAGGCCAGCAGTGAGTTAGGAGGTCTATTTGTTGGAGCTGTGGTGGTAGAGGATATAGTAGGGGAATTAGGGTCAACAGGTGGGGATGGACCAGGGTTTGGGTGGATGTCGCCATCCTTTGCGAGGTTGTAGTGTATACTGAGTATGAGTTTTAAGATTTTGAATAAAGTTTTGTAATAGTGTCTAGTTTTAGGACTAATGTAACTAGGTCTAGTAAGATGGTAGTATTTAGGGGTTAAGGAGGTAAGCATGTGTGAGTAAGGGTGCATTATTATATGTTTAGATAGGATGGCTGTTTGGAATTTAGGGTAGTGGAAACCTGGGTGACACTGACATTCTCGTAGGCAGTTAGGAGACATGGGATGAGTAACAGGGTAAAAGTAGAGTTAATAACACTATTTTGGGTGATAGCATACCTACTGAATGAGACTTGAAACTTAGGCAAAAGGAATAGTAGAGCTAGAGGACTGGTGGTATCAGGTTGAGGGTGGTGCTGTTGAGTGACAAGTTGTTACGCGTTGGTTTAAAAAAGTGGGGTGTGTGGGGTGTGATCTAGTACCAATAAATGTAGCAGCACTGGGGCAGGAGGAATTTGGGGACAGGGTGGTCTAGTACCAATAATGTAGCAGCACCAGGGGTGGGAAGGATTTGGGGGCAGGGTGGGGTGCTAAGCAAGGGCAAGCGGAGCAGGGATTAACCAATGCCTGTACTAAGTTGTAGCAGTTTAACCTGTTGGAGGAAAGAGGGGGTGGGGGAAAAGTGAAGGCAGTAGGAGTGGTTAAGAGGGATACCTTGATTGCCTCAGGACACCACACCAGAGTTAAGTTGAATGTAAGGGGCTAAAATCTGCACTCAGCACTTATTAGTTACTTGCACTCAGCACTTTAATTTTACTTATGTTTAGCAGGAAAGACAGACCAACAGTATACAATTTTGTGGATTTTTACAAGGGTTACTTTTTCAAATGTCAGACAAGTAAGTAAAACTTTCAACGGGAATCTATGTCTGAGTGTTAGAAAGCCAGAAAGGTACAAGGTATACCCGTAAAATTAGGGTCAGAGAGACAAATGAAAGAGTCAGTGTATTTTAGTTATAGGGGAAGGAGGCAAACACTCAAGTAGAAAAAAAGCCCTATGGCTGACCAAAATGGTGACTTGCTTAATTGCACAGCACTGTAAGAGAAAGCTTAACAAATGCGTTTTATATGTGTAACCTACTCTGATTAATTGCTGGGAGAAACAGTTTTTGTTGTGGTGGCCAATTGCAATCCTGTAGATACTGTTGTGCAGAAGTTGCAGTATGCTAGTCTAGGTAATGTTGAGTTCAACTAGGAAAAGAGAAAAGCAGAGATTCTAGGGTAAGCATTAAGGTAGCAACAGGCAGTTATTTTATAATAGTACATTCAGAAAGGTTTGGGGGGGGGAGTAGAGTAGCACACTTCAGAATGGACTATGATTTATAGCTAAGAAACCTAACCAAGAGAGCAATGCAGTAAATAACAAACACTTGCCAGATTTTAAAGATATACTAGAAAAACTAAATCAGTTTTTCACAATTATAGAACTGGAAAATTGTCAGTAAAAGCAATTCAGATATAGCTAGCACAAGTTATCCAGGTCATAAAAGCACTTCTTGAATGTGTGTGTGCAATTTAAACATTAAAATCATATGCAGCAAGTAGTAGCTCTGATTATACACTTTCTCTAGGTACAGGTTCAGTTTAAACACAAATATTACCACAGAAATTCAGTAAAGTCACTAGCTACTTATAGAGCTTCTGCAACAAAAACAGAGCAGTCTGTGCAGTATCAGAATTTAGCAGCAGGTCATTCAGCTACACAAAAAACAGTAACAATTCCATACAGTGAAGAAACTTACACTGAGTCGCACCAGATCAGCCAAAGGGGGGGGGGATCCTAAGCACCTAGATTTGAAAATGATGCCTGTACTACGTTCTAGCAGTTTAACCTGTTTGAGGAAAGAGGGTGGTGAGGGAAAAGAGAAGGTAGTAGGAGTGGTTAGAGGGATACCTAGATTTGCCAGATTGTGTTTTTAGAATCTACCAGAAGATGTCAAAAATTAAATTTAAATTCTCCTTTGGCTAGAGATTTAATTTTGGAATCCTCTATGCAGAAATTATCAAAAAGTGTAATGAGAGAGGCAAACTGATTCAGGGAATGTGTCAGATTGTTCATGCCCTCCTCTCCTTTTCTGAATTCTCCAAGGGACTTTTTTATTTTGGTCTGTTGTCTAGTTTTGATCAGAAACAAAATAAATTGTCTTAGCAGGATGCTGGTAAGTAGACGTTTAAAAAAAAACAGTCCCTTACCTTTCCAGAAAGTCTGAATTTCCATTTCACTCTTTGGCAACAGATTGTTTTGGACAAATGGGTCCTGAATGTGAATTATCGAGGATACAGAATGGCAGTGGAAGAAAATCCCTCCTTTTCAGGGGATTTCTCCTCATCTAACAGAACAAACCCTTCTCTTCCATATTTTCCTACATCATCAGGGGGTAATGGAAAGTGCTTCTCCTTTCCAGTTTGAGAGAGGAGTTTATTCATGGATTTCATAGTGCCAAAAACAGAGAGGGAGAATTCCTGGAGACCAGTTCCAAATATTTTTCTTTCTTGAATCAATTTGTGATTGTGCCCAGGTTTGAGATGCTTTCACTTCACAACCTGTTACCTCTTCTTCCTCATTTGAGCTTTTTAGGAACCTTAGATTTAAAAGATGTGTATCCTCACATTCCTTTTCTTCCATATGTCAGGAGTTTCTTAAGATTTTGTGTGTCTGGAGTGTTCACAAAGTGTCAACCTCTAGCCATAGCCCATTGCAGGCTATAGGGTATCCATACTTTTGATTCCATCATGCATGATTGTGTATGTGGGTTGCTTGCTAGGCACCTTAGTACAAAGAGCTTTTCATCCACAGGAAAATAATAGATCCATATTTAGAACTATTGTAGGGATTTTCCACTCAGATTTCTTTCTCAGTGAGGGAATGCCTCAAGATACGGAGTCTCATGGCATCCATGATTCTTATGATACCTCCTGTTGCAGGACTCAACATGAGAAAGATGCAACAGGAAGAACAAAAACAAATGCGCATCAAGGGAACACTGGTACTGGAATACAACAAAACAAAGCAGCACAAGCCCACAGTGGAAGAATATATTTTAGTGCACAAGGTAAAGCATCCAAAATTTAAAAATCAGTAAAGTGCTTTTGTCAAAATATGGACTTCATCAGAACCAGTGAACACATCCAGCATCACTTCTTTTATAGTAATAGCCCTAACCATGTGACCAAAATGATACAGTTTATTAAAAATACAGCATGCTTTTCCCAGCCAACTTGCAAAACTGTCAAGACCACTGGTTCAGACCCAAAAGTATTTTATTCTCTAGCACCTCAGTATAAAACCCTCCAGGAGCTACCTTCCTGGAAGGTTTTGTACCAAGGCGCTAGAGAATAAAATACTTTTGGGTCTGAACCAGTGGTCTTTATTTTCTTTTTGTTGCTAGTTGTATGAACTTGCAAAACTGTATCTATACTTTATATATATATATATATATATATATATATATATATATATATATATATACACATATACTGGTTAATATCAAAGCCACGAGTGCTGCATGTCTTCCCCGTGGTCGAGTGGCCTTCAGAAGACATGCGTGAATGGGCGTGCCTTCGCTAAAGGTTGGGCATCAGGCTGGCAACTCGGCACTGTAAAAATCTACTACCAATCATTAGCAGACCAGAGTTCCGCCGTGGCGACCCCCTAACCGGGAAAAGCCAAAAAGACAAACATACTGGTTAATATCAAATACAAAATGAACAAACTTAATTAAAATGCATAATAAATTCATTTTTAAAAATCAGACAGTCGATAAAATTCATTTGAAAATATTGTTCAAAACTTTAAATTGTTAAATTATTTAAATCTAGCCAATAAGATTATATAAAATAATATACAGTGTATATAACATAACTTTGCTAAATGGATTTTTTAATACTGATGAAGTAAAAACACTGTAATTTAAACCTGGCCATTTCATTGCATGAATTTTCAGTTGCCAGATCAATTCTCTATACTCAAGGGTGGAACCCCCCCCCCCCGGACTAATAACAACTTTTTCTAAACTTCCAAACTCAAACTTCCTAAAATTTGGACAAGTCAAAGAGTACCTAAAAAGAATGCATTTCTAGAATTGTACTTAAGGATGCCATGACAGTACTTGTATATTATTTTTTCAATGTTCTTTCAGTCTTACCTGTATAAAAGGCAGGACATTGGTTACATTTAGATATATAAACCAACATCTGAGTTGTATAGTTCTCATTCTGTAACTTGACTTTAGATTTAAAGATATTCTTAAGAGTCATACAAGTGCCAGAAAAATTATACACAAACTGGCAGCATACATGTTTAGTGAACCCTCTAAGTTTCTATTAGGATTTACTAGACCGCATTCAAAAATACTTTTCAAGTTCGATGGTACTTTAAAAACAGAATGAGATTGGTCATCTACTACCTGATACAAGTGTGTATTACCTTTAAATACTAACCAAAATATTCTAATAATATTTTTTAACTTGGTAGAACAGTCACCATACTGTAGTAACAAAATCCTCCAAAAATGATCAGCGTTATGGCTAGCCACCTTTGAAAAATTGTGGATTTTGTCCAAACCTTTACCCAACAAGGGTTTATACTTAAGCCCCCAGTTACTACATACTTCCTCAAAAAAATGAAGTATATGTACATGCTCTTTGATAGCCCATCTCTAAAAACATATTTTCCAAGATCTGTTTTTCCTGTTCAGATAAAATTTTATTAGAAACCAGTCTGGCTTGTGTAATGAATTGACCTTTTACCAGTCTCTTTTTATAAGTAATAGGATGAAAACTGTTGTAGTACAAATAGGAATTGGAAAAAGTGGGTTTCCTGTATATAGTAGACTCAAAAACACCACCTATAGAAGAAATGTAAGTATCCAAATAATTACTATAATCACAACTGTATTGATAAGTAAATTAAATAATTTTTAGTGTTGTTTAAATAATGGATAAAAGTATCTGTCATTTCCTCTTCTGCATCCTAGAAAACAAATATGTCATCAAAAATCCTAAATACATCTTACAGTGGGAAAAGAAATAAGAATTAAAAATGTTTTCTTTCCCAAGATAACATAACCAGGTTAGCAAAAGTAGGCAAGCAACTCACACCCATACCAACACCCTTAATTTGTTTGTATATCTTTTCAAAGTATAAAAAGTTATTATTAAAGATAAACTCCATAGAGTTAAATAACTTAATATCAGTTGATAACAGTTAGTCACATTCCAGTAAAGCACTTTCAAATAACCCCATACCTTCCAATTGGAGAATACAAGTAAGCAAGTCCACTACATCTATGGTAAGAAAAGCTAAATGAGTACTAATTAAGTAATTTTTAAGTCTCCCCAGGAAATCCCAAGAATCCTCGAGAATATGTTTAATTGTACCTAAATAGGGCTTTAACATTTTAGCCACATACAGCCAAGGGATATGTTATAGAACTTTGGGTGACTTCACAATATTTTTCTGGACCTTGGGAATTCTGAAATGGTTGGAATAATAGGTAGGAGTTTTTTAAAAGCGGGTGAAGAGTGAAAGTAATAATACCCTCTGTGACACCCATGCTCTGGCCCAGTAATCGTGGACCCTCAATCCTCACCACTAGCACCAGTGAGAGGCATGCACATTGGGAAGGATAACAAATACATACACAGTAAAGTACAATTTCCCTTAAGAGCACACAGAGATCACAGTCAGTCCGGGGCTGGTTTCTCCCTTTCTCTCCAGATCCCCAATAAGACTCCCCACTGGCACAGCTGTAGGGTACAGGTCTCAGAATAGTGATCAAGCTAAAACCTCCAGCACCCTCTCTGTCCAACCAGTGCTTTGTGACCCTGCCCAAGTAGCTGACACACACACACACACACACACACAGACACACACACACACACACACACACACACACACACACACACACACACACACACACACACACACACACACACATACTTTGAGATATGAGTTATATACAAACACACAGACACTCCTGGGGAAGACTGGCACAGGTTCTCCAGCTATGCCTCCTTCTCTGCCCAGGCTATAAGGTAGAAATCACTGCCACCAACCACTAATATTGGCTACTAATAAAGCCCTTACAAAAGGGTGTCCAATTTTATTGTGCAATATTATTATTATCCAATTAGTAACTATGACGAACAGCAAGCCTTATTGGAGTGGCTTGGACAGTATGACTATATACATGCAATGTACTTTAGAGCTTAAATTATCTCTACAGAAAACAGCCACAGTTGAAAGGTTTAAAAATATTTAATAATAAATAATAAAAACACAAGACAGTGGTACAGGAAAATAACTTTCTTGGGTGGCATAAGCCAGGGAACCTTGTTGGCTAGGCTTACATAGGCCCTTGGGCCGATAGCCTAGTACCTACCTATGAACCTATAAGACAAATCTCCTCAGTTCGACACAGTGCTAGTCAAGAGTTCAGACATAGGACATGCTTAAAATAATACTGTAGAATAGTCTGACATAAATATAGAAAACAGCTAGACTAAACATACTATTATCTATTTTTAAGAGAAGTCACTGTTCTAAATAAATATCCTGCTTACAAGGCAAGGAGCTAGTGAGTTGATGTGTTCAGGTTCAGACAAACTCCAAAATGCTCTGATTCTCTCTCTCTTTGCGAAAGTCATACATTGACAATACATCACTGCTGACTCATTTTAGATTACATCGTTCTTAACAGTTGTGATGTAGCTTCCCAGACTAACAGAAACTCAGAATTTACATTTCTTTTTGTAATGTGTACCTGCAGGAAGCTGCAGCAATAAAAAACATTATATATGTAAAATCTAGCAGTTAACTTGTCCTAAGACAATGGAAAGAATTCCTTCATCCAGACATCCCTTCTCAGAGTTTGAGATCAGTCATACATTGCTTGACTTATCAGCTTTCTTCCAGCAGAGTCCACTGTGGTTAAATTTTTGAAGCTCAGTACAACATTTAGTGTAATCATAACATATAGTTCTCTTTTACATTTGTAAAACCAGCCTATGGATTATACTAATATTTACAAATCACATGGAATTAAGAATTATTTACAAGATTCTATCTGGTTGGGCTGGTAGCCTTTCAGGTTTTCACACCATCCATTAAACTGTCATCCAAAAATAACAGAATATTCTTCTCTAGATACATTATAATTAAAACTTTTTTAGAAGCCAAACCATACAATTCATTTTCACATTATTTTTCAAAAGTAGATATAGTGCAATGTAATACTGGATGAAGAGGGCTCCTTTGCTTAAGGGTGTCTGAGTTTTCTGCATAATTAACCCCTTATTGTGAAAACATATGCTAAATTAAACTTTTTTCTAAACACTTTAGTTCTATAATTGAATCAACCACATCAAAATGTTCACTAGAAATAAATGTAAATCTCTTCAAGACCAAGGAAAAATTACACTTAATTATCACCAAATTACTATAATTAAAACTATTGTACTCCTGAAACTTAAGTAGAATACCACATTGGTCAGAAAAGAAAATGGTATTGTCATGACTGGAAGTACCTAAATCAAGACCTAGTAGTTTGAGTGGTTGTGATAACATAATTGTCCTCTGCTGTACTCTCTTCTTTTTCCTTGACCTTGATATTTCCTCTTCTGCCTCCCATTGGTGTAGTTCCACTATGGTGATGCTTGATGATGGCCACAGTTACCCCCCCCCCCCACCTGTCTTACCTTGCTCAACAACATTTAAGATTAGTTAAGTGGGAGGAGAAATTCCAAAGGGTCTGAAAGTTCAGGTACATTTCCAAGTACAAAACCACTGCAGTCTAATTTATCATTAAGTACTTCTACAAAATGTGTCAGTGTTGACACCCATGTGGTCTGTAGTACTGATGGCATTATCAACCTCAAAATTACCATGGTCAGGCCTGTTACTAAATTTGTAAGCTAATTGATCTTTATATTGCTTAGCATCCCACAGTAATATTTTTATCCTTCCTCCTCTCAAAAACAGAAACTTGATTATCTACCTTGTTAAAAACAGAACTCTATTTTTCCATACAACTGTAAAAAAATCAGCTTTAAAAATTCTATTTAGTTCATTAAGTTTATAAACCGATTTGTCTACCAATGTATGACTATTTTTAATGAACAGTCTTACCAATTCCAGTCCATGTTTATTAAAAAAAATCAGTAACATCCTTAAAAAAATTCAAGGTCAGTCTGAACTCCATTGGGGTGTTTCTTGTAAAAAAAAGTCCCATAGGTACTGTCTCATGCGTAAAGCTTTTGTCTAGAAAGCCAGTAACTCATTTAAACTCCTTCACTTTTAGTAGTTTCTTTTCAAAATGTTTTAATTAAACTGCCAGAGGAAAGTTAGAATTTGGAGTATAGCTGAATCTAAAATCTTTATGTAACCACTTAGAAAAGTTAAAAATTTTGTTAAAAATTTTGTTAAACAAGACATCTGTAACTGCTGCCCACACAGTCTCATGGTCAATAGTAGAAAAATATACCTTTGGTACACAAGTTTTCAAAAAGCTTTTTCTCCATGCCTTTTGCCAAAGGTGGACAGGTTATTATCACATTCACCACATTTGAACACCCGTCACGTGTTTCCTTCACAATGGGTGCATGTAGCAGGGAAGTCCCATCGCGTAGTAAATTCTGCAACAGCAGATCGATAAGACAGGTAAGTTGTCCAGAAGCATAATTTAAATCCACTTTAGAATTAGGGGAATTTGTCGCAGTCTCAAATCCCCTGAGCAAGGGTGGACTGTTGTTCATGCACTGCATCAATCCAAGCATCCACCACATCAGAACTAAAAAGTAAACATTCTGAAATGTGACAGTCAAAAACAAATATGCATCAGGGGGACACCATCACCTTTGCTCCCTTGATAAACATTTGTTTTTGTTTAAAGTTATAATGGTATCTGAAGTCTCTTTGGTCCCAGCTTCAACATCCATTATCATTTCAAATTACAGATTTCTTCATATCGATTACTACAGCAGAAGCCTAAGCTATATATGTTGTATCCTGCATAGGATATAACATCCAGCCAGCTACCAAAGTTTCAGGGCACCTTCCATATGCCCAAATCATTTAGTCAGCTCAAGTTGAGCTGACTAAAAGTCTGGTTTGGGTGCCAAGCCCTTCAGAGCTTTCCAGACTCCAAACAGAGCCCTCATCTGTGAGCTTTTGAGAATTGAGGGGTGGCTTGTGCTGTTCCTTTGATACCATAGCAGGTTAGCAGTTTGCCTCAGCTGCTGGTGGATGACTCTGCTGTGGCCAAAGCTGGTTGTACAGGCAATCAATCATTCTTATGTGGTTTCTTTTAAAAGAAAAAGGGAGCCCTCTTGAAGAGATTCAAGAAATTGAATCTGGAGAGGTATATGATGGGTCAAATGCTAGGATTCTCCTCATATTTATAACTCAGACTCCGAGGAGAGTATGGTACCTGGATCACCCTGTCAATGATTCTCTTTCTCTGAGACTATTTACAGAATGTGCCAGTGTTTTCAGTGGGAGAATACTGAGGTTTCTTAGTGCCTCAGAAAATACTATGAGTTGTTACACCTGGAATTCTCTGAACCTCTTCCCACAGTACTACTTTTTTTTTCTTCTTATGGGCTCCCTAAATGTGGCTGCAGCTCATTCTACTTTCTACTTTTTACTGCATAAGTAATTGGGCTAAAAAGTTTTGTACTCTAGACTTGTTGCCATAAATTAGTTGCTTATCAGCAACTCTTCTAAACTCATGCATATTATCCAAATGCAATTGTTGGCACTCTGCAGCTGCTCCTCTTCATGTTCTGTGAGATTCCCCTCTGCAGCCCTTTAATCTTTGTCATCCCCTTGTAATAGTTTTATATTACTGCTTTCTCATATATACTTCTCTTTTATTTCTACCATGTTTTTTAAACTCGTTTCATTTTTTTCCTTTTCAGTAGCTTGCCCTTATTAAATATTTTTTGTCTTTCCTAATAACTCTTGAATCATATTCACTAGCCATTCCTTTAGTTCCTCTCTTTTTATTGTCTCATTTTTACTTCATTACCCTAGATCTTTATCTTGGTTATTATTGTTACATGATCTGATATAGTTATTGGGTGAGTCTCAAAGCTTTTGATGAAAAAAATAATACTTTGGACTGGCCCAGTTATTGTATCTTTGAGAATATATAAATTCTGAGTTCTGATACAAAATTCATATCTTCATTGCCCAATATCCTATGTACTTCTTCAGAAACCTACCCTTTTGTGTTTGCGTTTTCCCTTCTGGTTTCCACACTGCATCTTCCCTATTGCAAAACATGTTTCAGTCCTCCCATAAATAATGCTCTCTGCTGAAAGCTTATAGTTTCTTTCAAAATGTTCCATAATTGTAGTTGTAGGCAGAATGTGAATACCTGCCATTATGATCCTCCTCTTCCTTCTCTCCAGCAATAAACCTTTATTATCATAAATCTAATTTTCTTCTACTGTCACTGTTGGACCCCTCTCACAATCAGTGTTACTTCCCATTTTCATTTGTCCCTAATATTCTGATGAATGTCCATCCTTCAATCATTTCTTTGTAAAATTCATTGCCCATTTGTATCCAGATGCATCTCTTGTAACATTATTTGCACCTTATGCTTCTAAATGCAATTCAGTAGTGTTTGGCCTTAAATGTATAAACTAGAAAATGTTTATTCTTTGTTAATATTGGCAAAACAACCATTTATAATAAAAATATTTTATTTCCATATATTATACTGGACAGTTGTTTTGAATATTTTTCCAACTTGCAGCTTACATGCGCACACTATTTGACAGGCTATCTTGTATGTACTTGTTTTCTCATATCTCTGTTTGAACCCATGTAACATTTTCCCATACTTTTTGTTTCAATAAAATATTCAAAATACAAAAAAATATATATCTCTGTTGAACCCATGTAACATTTTCCTATATGTTTTGCATCAATTAAAGTACTCAGAATAATAAAATACATTTCAAAGCTCCCAATCCCTTTTAACTCACATCAGACACACACAACTGTATACACTTTTCAAAAAAAAATAAGTTTATCTGTATACATAGGAATAGTTGCCCCCAATTCAATAGCTGCACTTGCAGATAACCCTAACGTTAGAACAGGTATTAATGCTAAAGGATCCCTGTTGCACAGATTGCTATCTGTTCTTATCTGTTTCTCTCTTTGCTGTGAAAAATAATTTGCATGCTTTCTGTAAACTTTGTAACTTTTGTATCTAAGGAGAAGTGCATTGATAAACTAAATTATGCACTGCCATCTTTAATGCATTAAAGCACTAAGGCTGCTAGGGAGGCAGCTACTTATTTAACTTTTCACTTGCTGCTGTTTCAAACTTCACATATTTTCATTCAACTGTTTGCTAGATTCCCTTTAAAAGTTAATTATGTTGTACTCAGACTACACTGTTCAGATGTTTAACAATTAATTGTTTTCATTTGCAGACTCTTCCTCCAATTAAAACTATTTCTTATGGAAAAGACAGCCAGCAACTTTGCAAATGCAAGAAAGAACCCTCTGGGTTTTCACTCAGAACACGCTGGTCTATCTTCTCATGATTAATTGACTCCACGTGCTTGTTCAGGCTAATGGAAAAATAAATTAGTAATAACATTACAAATAGAAGGAAAAAAGCATGTCATGCTTTTCATAATTTTCTGTTTTAAGCCTGTTTGCTTAACAAAGTGTGCCTATATCTTAATGAAAGGACTTTATTCTAGATATCTGTTTGTATCACAGCAGGAAAAATTCCATCTATCCACAAACCCTTTTGCCATTTTTGCACATGGGATTGGGGTTTCACTACAACAGTGACAATCATCTGGAGCCAAGGTTTACACCACCGGGTGGCTAGCCCTGCCACTGTTGTTCTTCCACACCACACACACACACACACACACACACACACACACACACACACATATATATGACTTACATAGAGTGTCCAGTCCATCTACTGCATGTCTTTGGAATGTGGGAGGAAATCCATGCGAACACATGGAGGACATATAGACTCTACAAAGAAGGCACCCTAGCTGAGAATTTAACTGGGGAACCTTTTGCTGTGAGGTGACAAATGCTATCTGCTGTACTACTGTGGCGCCCTTCACAGCAGGAAAAATTATTATCCTTTAATTCTACATAGTAGCCCAAGATGACAACACTATATTAACTTTTACTTTCTTATATTGTTACAGTGTAAATCCTGAATACATTGCAGTTAAGAAAAAATACTTTTTTATTTGATGACAGCATTTACAGCAGTCACCAACTCGCATTTAAAAGCCATTGCTTTTATACAAATATTAGTAAGAACAAAACATGTAAAATTGTCCTTCTAAACATTGATGACATGAAGTGAGACTTGTGCTTTAAAATTCTCCAGTTTAACATATTCAAAAAATGTCCAGTCTTTTTCAGCCATTTCTTCTTGCAGAATCAAAGTTCATGCATCTAAACTGCATCTAATGGGATTGGTATTTTATATTTCTTCCATTTATTGAGTAATGTCATACTGTTGCTGATCTTCTTCCTGATCATCTTGACCTCCCAGCACCAGTCTCTGGTTCAAGACCAAGGTACTCTTGATTCTTCTACTCGCCTCATGGACTTTTTTATGTGGCTGAGGCATAGCATCTTGAATTTCACAAACCTGCCTCTTTGACATATTCAGATTGCAGCTAAGGTAAATTTGCTTCTCTTTTGCCTGGCATAGAACAGAGTTATTTTTTTTATAAACATTGTAGTGACCCTACTTTTTTGGTAAGATTGCATCTTTACTAATAGTCTTGTCTCCTTTCTTGTGGCCAGATTTGGAACATACACATGATGCGCCATCTCCAGTTGTTTATTTGTGCTTTCATAAAATAAATGCATTTTATTGCTTCCAGTTTCCTTGGTATAACAAAAAAATCTCAGGTCTTCTCTGTGTTCAGTGCCCTCTAACTGCTTTGTTTTTAATGGTACTTTTTGTGAAGCCTCATGTTTAGTTTTTCCCCACTTTTCAGCCTCTGACTTCTATGCTTTCTTTTATCAGCTCATCTGAATACTTGAAGCTTCTTCGCTATTATTTCTGAACTTTTGTCATTTGACTTTATATATTGCTACTGTGTCCTACTTATCTTGAGCACGTATGAGTGCACCTGGTTTACTTTTTTTTTTCTTTTGAATTACTGGACTAAAACTGAAACTTTAACTGCTTTTTGCTGAATTGTTGCAAGGTTCTTGTTCTTCTCTGGGTGGATTTCTGTTATTTTCATCAAATTTATTCTTTGTTAGAATCTAGGCAATGCAATTTCTAGACAATAAATAAATTTTATCCAAATTGATGAATTTTACTGGCTATTTTAACAACCCCACAGTTTTACACCAAAAGAGTTCATATCAGTCTGGTTGTTATTTGTCTGATAAAAAAGTTGTTTCTGGTGAAAGGTTTCAGAAGCTGAAAGTGAGGCCAGTTTTGTTGGAATTATGATGGCTGGTAAACTGCTTAGATTGGCGTGCTGTCTCTAACCTTAAAAGCTAACATTTGTCAAGGTACCACTTCCACATTTCCACAGATACAGAGTGAATATTAGTTTTACATTGTAAATATATTATAATTCAGAATAACCCAGACACTTTTTTTTAAATAAGTTTTATTGAAAGCATTTCTGAAAAATACAATTATTAATAAAAAAAACTAGACATAGTTTATGATGGAATAGATAAAAACAACATTAATATAAAAGATAAAAAAAAGACAAGGAACTATGTACACAGATGTTCACTTAATTATTGACAAATAAATTAAAATAGGTGAATAAAACTGGTTAATACCTTTCTGTTATTTATTTTCTAATAGTTCAGTTATATTCATCCATTGATTATATACTGCTGCATTCCTAGAAGATATAGCTTTGATTGTCATTGAGTCTAGTTTGAATACTTCCAAGAGAAGATCTTTAAAGTTTTGAAAAGAGGGAATTCGTGATGATTTCCAATTTCTTGTAACTTCTTTCCTGGCTATGGACAGTACTGACCAAAGGAGCGTATATTTACTTAGTTTTACAAAAAGGGGGATTGGGGAATTAAATAAAACTAATGATTTAGTAAGCAAAAAGTTATCAGTAAATATTGCTTGCAAGAAAGTATTAATATCTTCCCAGAATTTTTTCATATGTAAACAGTCATAGAAGGTATGGGCCCAATCAGCATTCTGTACCTTCATACATCTCCAACAAAGAACATTTTCTTTATACATCTTATTCATATTATGTGGAGTAATGAAAAATCTATTAAAAAATCTCCAAGTAAATATTCTCCATTTAAGTGATGAAGTAGTTTTACTTGCTGAGTGAAGAAATTTTGATTTATCTTCATCTGAAGGATTACATTTATTAATGTTAAAAAATATTTCCAATAATTATCTGGGAATATATCTAGATCTGTTTTAATATTTATATATATATATATATATTTGACAGGCTATTTTAATTAAGCTATTTTGTTGAATAAAAGCGATCAAGTACTGTATAAGTTTGGGAATTAAATTTTTAACTGAAGAAGGTATTAGTTCAAATTTATTTTTTATATAATTTCTAGCTTCTTGTAATTCAAGCCATAAAGACAAATCAAGATCATTTTCTTCCACAAAGTATTAATCGAGTGCAATTTGTTATTTTTTAACATTTGATGCCAATAAATCAAATGTTTCTGTTCAAATATTGACATTTTATGAAAATTAGTAGAGAAGATAAATCCCCTGTGTATATGCAATGAGGAAAATAAGGAATAACCAACATTCATATGATTGAAACCTAAGAATAATGTTATTAAAAGATTTTAAAATAATGTTAATATAGATTGAAATAAAATTTTGTCTGGGACTAAGAGAAAAATATTCTTTCAGATTCCATATGAAAGTATTATTTACTAGATTTAGTTTAAAGAAATTGTTATTATTATTTAAACTTTGTGATGAAGAAAGAATAAACTCTTTCCATTTTGCTGAGTATTTACTATCTATAAGGTATAAAATAGTTTTAATAACTGAGGAAGTTGAATACAGTTCCACATTTGGCAATGCAATACCACAATTACTCCAGCTGTACATATGATATGTTAAGAGATCCTAGGTTTAATTGGGAACCAAATAAATTTTTTAATCATAGTGTTAAATTTTTACATTATTGTATAAGGTGGAGGAATAGAAATAGATTGTACTATGTATAAGATTTTTGGTAGAAGTGTCATTTTTATAATTGATAATTTATCCTCTGTTGAGAATTTTATTATTAGACTATTTCTGTATTTGTTTATGTATTTCTGTTAAACTATTATCAAAGTTCAGTTTTCAAATTTCTTTTATATTTTTTGGCAATAATTATACCTAAATACTTGATTTGCTGGGATTGTGGCATGCATTTTTCAAATTCATTTTGAATATTGTATTTATTTGGGCCAGTTATGTTTTGTTGTGGTTAAATTCTAAACCTGAGTTTTTTGGAAATAATCTATATCATTACATAATTCTTGGATTTTTACCCCCCAGAGTAATCAGAATGTCATCTGAAAACATTTTTCAAAACCTTTAATATTACTATTTGTTCTGATCAAATTTGCCCAAGGCTCCATAACTAAAGTAAATAAAAGAGGGGATAAAGGACAGCCTTGTTTAGTGCTTTTAGTAATAGGTATGGACTGTGATATATTAAAATGATTTTTAACATAAGCAAGAGAGTCTGAATATAACAGGGTGATATGCTTTATAAAATTATTTGAAAATTTAAGTTCCTGTAGAATAATGAAAAGGTAATCCCAACTGACTGTCAAAGGCACAATTTATATCTAAACTAACTATAGTTAGACTATTTTTTAGGTATTTAGTTGATTCAATTAAGGTTATTATTCTTTTAATGTTATCACAAGCTGTTCTAGTTATTATGAAACCTCTTTGGCCTTCATCCACTAGGTTAGGAAGAACATTTTTAAGCCTCTTTGCATATATGGACATAAACATTTTATAATCCATGTTTAATAATGATATAAGTCTAAAAGTACATTTTGCAGTGTCTTTATCATATTTTAAAATGGGAGAAGTAAATGTATATCTCCATGATGGAGGGATAGTATTATTAATTTGTATGGTATTAAAAACTGAAAGTAACAATATAATAGCTTCATTCGGTAAAATTTTGTAGATGTCTGGAATAATACCATTGTTACCAGGTGCTTTATTTTGTTTGAGTGTATTAATTTGTTCTTGGATGTCTTTTAATGTAATTTGTCTATCCAATAATATAGTTTGTTCTTCTGTTAATCTTTTTTAGAGTGTTTATTAATAAAAGCTTGAATATCTTTCTTTGGATTTATTGGAGCAGAAGATTGGTTAAGTTTAAGGAAATATTTTCTAAATTCAATTAATATGTTACTTATAAAATACTTTTTTTTCTTTTGAGGTGAATATATTTCTTTAATGTGGGTAAATTTGTTTAATCTTTTAACTTTGTTGGCTAAAATATTCAAAGATCTGGGGTTAATTGAGAAGTTAAACTTAAATTTTTCTAAACTAATAGTTTTGTGGTTTAAAATCTGAAGATATTTCTTATTTAAAGATTGTAAGTCATCTGGTTTGGATTTTTCATGTTGATTTTTTGAAAACTCAAGGTTCAGATGTCAAGTTTAACTTGTATCTCTTTTAAATCTTTATCCCAAAAGTCTTCTTTTTTTGTACCAATCTGTCATTTTACCATATAGGTATGCCTTCACTGCATCCCAGATGAAAATTTCAGGTGTATTAATGTTGGAATTAAGAAATTATATACTTCTTCTAGTATGAAGGTGTTAAAATCTTTTAACTTAGTGATGTTTGCTGGTATCCATTTTATCTGGACATTGGTACATGTATAAAAATATATATATATATATATATATATATATATATATATATATCAAAGGTTATTGAATTGTGATCTGAAAAGGGACATGTAATAACTTTTACATTACATAAAGAATCTGTTAAACTGTTAGAAATAAAATCTCTGTTCTAGAGAATGTATTGTGTCTGTGTGAAAAGAATGTATAGAATAAAGATTTAGGGTCTGCATAATTATTAATATCCTTCAATAAGAAGGAATTTGAAAATTCTTTTAGTAATCTGGCTGAGCTCGAAATTCTTCTTTTACCATTAGAAATAGAGTCTGAGCTGGCAAAAATGCAGTTAAAATCACCAGCTAATACAGCATTGCCCTTATAAAATTGAGTAATGTGATCTATATGTTGTTGTGCTGAGCTCTGTCCAAAACCAGGAATCCAGTACATGTTAATTAGAGTAAAAATTAAGTTATTAAATTCTATGACAATAGAGACTACCATACCCTTATTATCTTTGTATGACTATATTATTTTAGGTAGTGGTAATTTATTATTCCAGAGTAATGCAACACCTCTTTTTTGTGTGTGTGCTCAGAACTAGTGAGTACTGAAAAGGATTTAGATTCTAATTTGGAAACATCACCCTCAATCAAATGAGTTTCTTGCAAAAAGACTAATTGTGGGTTATTTAACTGAAGATACTTGTTTAGAGATCTCTTATTGGGGTTATTTAATCCATTTATGTTAAGGAAAATACAATGTAAAACTACCATGTTTTATGTGTTTTGGGGTGTAAGAGATACTGATTAAAACTTTTAATCAACTTTAATCTGTTAGATAATATTAGAAAAATGTAGGGAATACAGCAATATATAGTGTGTGAAACATAGATAAAAAAATTAAAATTATATGAATAATATTCTACTAGTGAACATCAAAAATAATATTAACAAAAAGTAATTACAGAATCTTCTGACATTAAAACCTTCTAAAACCCACCTGGAGTTATAAACTCCTAATTTGAGTGACATTAATCACCCAAATTTACAAACCAACTAGCAGCATATTTCTATCAAGTTCCACCTAAGTATGATTTATTTTATAATTAAAAAAACATGGCTTGTAAATAATAATGTCTGCATTATGTAAAAGAGGAACTCAGCATATATTCTTTAAAATTTTAGAGTTATAACATGTGTAAATACAAAAAGCCTACACTATTTTAGAAGTCAGTGTAACTAACTCACTACAAAAAATGCTTAACTTGACAGATGAAGTATGTCATGGTTATTAACAAGCATGTAAAAAAATAACTGTATACAAAATGTAACTAGATTTACCTTTTTTGTTTCTTAAGTTAACTTTTGATAATCCTAAATTATATTTAACCATTCATTAATGAAGAATAATGCAATATTATAGTGGATATAATATATATAGCTCAGCTAGAAATCAATCTAAAGTGAATGTATTATTTAAACTTATAGTCTAAAATATAGCAAATAACACTTCACAAACAATCAACTGGAGCTATACCCACATTTAAATCTGTAGCAGAGAAACAACAAGACTCTTAGCAGATCTAACATAAGTATTAAGATAAAAATGACTAGAGTAACATTATACAATAGCTTTTTAACGTTGTGTATTCAAATTGTAACCAGCATATCATATGAACTTTAAGCATATTACAAAAGTTGCAACAAAATGAATGTCATCATTCCCACTAGTCATTAAAGCATGTCATGTCATAAATATATATCAGGAGAACATGAAAGGAAACATATATAAGTAATATTGCTTTAAAGTAACTTGATGTTAAACATTAGATGGAATGTATCCTTGCTTTAAAAACAAGTCTCTAATAATGTGTAAGAATTTTTAAATAATCCGCTGTATAGGTGTTTTACAACTGCAAATTCCAAAACTTAGTATATGCATAAACATTTTATTATAAAGATGAACATTACTGTATTTGCTTTACTTTAAATCGGCCCCTCTCAAACCACCAGATAAATTAGTAACTTCCAGAATGAGTATAAAGTAAATCTTTCAGGCATCGAGTCCTCATAAGAGGATTTGCGAAGATTTTACCTTATTTTAGAAGGCGAAATCAGTGTACATCTTGCCATTTACTCCAAATATTAGAAGGATACAGATAGTGCCATCTAAAAGCGTCCGAGCTGGAGATGATGTCATGCTGCTCAGTGAGATAGTTCAAAGGTGCATGAGCCTGTTTCGCCTAGTCGTAATTATTTCAAACAGCTTCAAGAATTTCAGCAGGAAGTTGTAGGCTGAGGAAACATCTGAGGGCTTCTACTGTCTTGAGAGCCACTCAAGACACAGGAAACTCTGAAGTCTTTTTCTTTAAGTTAAAGTATTGAGGGAGGAAAAAAAAGGAAGAGCAGGAAAAAAAAAAAAAAAAAAACAGGTTTTGGAACTACCGTGTCTCTAGTTCTATTACAAGCCCAAAACCACCAACGAACAGGGCTAAACCAGTGTAAATCAGCATCATACAAAGTAACCTCAAAAAAACCATTAGCCCCAAACCAACGACAACATAATAAAACAATGAAAAAATACGCTTCTCAGTACTACAGATAAGCAGTCACACTCAATTTCTTTAAGGCAGGCAATCAAGTAAAGACACAGCAGTGAGTTAACAGAAAAAAAATCACTAGCAGTGTATCTATCACACAATTCCCACAGACATCCTGAGGCCAAGCCTCAGCTTTGGCCAGCTAAGATCTAGCTGTATTCAACTGGACGTATAAGAGAATTTAAGTACCTTTTATCTGCACTTTTTTCAAATAATACAGCATTTTAATTGATTTATTTGTGTTGCATTGAATATTAACTGAACTGGAAGTTTTGACTCTGTTTTTTCAGTTAGTGCTTGCTAGATTTTTTTGCCTGTTAGTAATTGCAGGCAGGGGTAGTCTCATTCATTGATATCCTGTCACTGCCTATTTAAATGGTACATTTTGGAATATTTTCTGCTTAAAACCTCAGCTTTGGCCGGCTAAGATCTAGCTGTATTCAACTGGACATGTAAGAGAATTTAAGTACATTTTATCTGCACTTTTTTTAAATAATACAGCATTTTAATTGATGTATTTGTGTTGCATTGAATATTAACTGAACTGAAAGTTTTGACTCTGTTTTTTCAGTTAGTTCCCCACCCACCCTGCCTGTTTTTGTTTTGGTATTAATCTTGGTGGCTTTGAAACTGCCTGCCCCTCTTGTAAATTTGTGTTTGGATACTCCTTCTGGGCTCATCTCATTTGCTCAGTCAGCTGAGTGCATTGAGATCATATTCTGATTTCAGGCACTCCTACTTTGTACAAAGAGAGCATCTGGGAAAGAAAAAAATTAAGCTTGTTTCCTGCCTTTCCTGTAAGTGGTCTAGACTGTTTGTAGGCTTCTGAGCCCCCAAGCCTTTCTGTGTTGGAGGGAAGCATTCTACCTTAATTGTTTCTTAGAACTAGCCAGTTTTCTAGTTTCAGCACTCAAATCTGTTTCTTTGAACTCAGCACTTGCTTAGAACTCGTTGTAAGCACAGCACTCAACTTTCCTCACAAGCAGTTTTTAGTACTTAATAAATAAGTACCTATCCAGGCATGTCTAAGGGTTAGCTCCCGGTGATTTCTCCTGTCTACCTGATGAATCCGGGCATCTTGGGGGCAATGCAGCAATTGCCTCATGTACATAGACAACCCTCTCCTCCTACCACCCAACACTACAACCTGTGAGAGATGCACTTACATAACCAAATTGGAAGCAAAGCTCTCTTCACCCAAGACTAGACTAGACAGTCAAGAGGAGAAGGTAAACACTTGCATCACACCACACTCATCATGTAGTCCCTCAAAACCTACACCACCAAAGCACACACATAGAAACACAAAACACACACCTATATTTGCGGAGGCTCTCAATAAAAACCTGCCCAAGCATCAGGACCTCCAAAGCAGAAATGCAAGCAAACTCCACCCCCAACACAACCCAAATGACACATAGCCCACAAACTCAGTGTGCCACTCAACCACAGCCCATAAGGCATAACGACGTACCCAACACTCTAGTCATAGGTGACTCTGTAGTCAGGCATACTGATGTTCCACTCACCAGGCTAAACAAGGAGAAAGTTACTGTCAGCTGTCTGTCAGGTGCCAGGATCTGCCACATAATGCACACTCAGGTCACTCCACAACAAGTACAAATATGACACTGTCATTGTCCATGTTGGTGTGAATGACCTGAAGTGTACCTGCCTGGACTACATGAAAAGAGACATGGAGGAGCTCTCCGATCTTGTAGCCCAGGCAGGTATGACCCTAGCCCTGAGTAGCATCCTGCCATCACCTAGAATGATACCACAGTACAAGGACAAAATGATTGACTTCAACAATTGGCTAAGCTTCTGGTGTCATTCTAAGGGGATCAAGTATTTGTCTGCCTGGGACGACATAATCAACGGACCATGATGCTTTGCCAGAGATGGCCTGCACCTGTCGCCCTTGGGATTCCGGATACTGGCTAAGGCTCTTGCCACCACTATAGTGCCTTTTTAGGCAAGGTTCAAATGACAAATTCACCATTGTATCAGGTACAAGCAAGCAAAATCTGAGGGTAATGCTACTCAGAGCTAGAAGTCTAAACCTCAAAATGCACTCACTCGAGGCACTCCTTAAAATGGAGAACATCAACATCTGTGCAGTGACAGAGACCTGGTTCAAAGCTCCAGAGAGCACCCCTGCATTACCAGGCTATAAATCATACCACACCTTTCGGCTACCTAACCCGGAACAAAGCACTAAAGGTGGAGGTGTGTCTATATTTATTAAGGATATCCACACTTCCAGGCTAGTTGCACAGCATAATGCATCCGAGATTATCCAAGTGCAACTAACTCTGGGCAAGACCACAATCCAAATTTTAGCTTGCTACAGACCCCCTACCATGCCCCAGGATTCCCAATCCTTATTTCTTGATGCACTGGAAAGTATTAGGGTACAACCCAACACCGTAATAATGGGCGATTTCAACTACCCCACCATTAACTGGGAAAACTACTCGTGTACCAACTCTTTTGGTCAACGTTTTCTGGAATTCATAAATTCCAACGCCTTGGATCAACTTATTCACACCCCCACCAGAGGCAGCAATATCCTAGACCTGGTCATTACCAAAATGGGCAACCGGTGTTCCACACCAGAGGTCAATTCCTTGTTGGTCAGATCTGACCGCAAGCTAATCACCCTAGACATCCACATCCCGCCCCTACCCCCAATTAGGGAAACCACCGTAAAAAACTTCTCCAAAGCCAACTTCACATTTCTTAAGACAGAAGTGGCAAACTTCATGACACCCATGCAGATGGACAATAGAGGTACGACTGCTGAATCCTACACAAATGCACTTTATAAGCACTTACACGAGTGCATGGATCATGCTATCCCTAATAGAACAAAGATGCTATCCTCCAAAAAAAGGAAGCCAATCTGGTGGTCCTGTGCCATAAACAAACTCTACAACAGAAGAAAGAAACTGTTGCAAAAAAGAGTAAAATCCCATGACTGGAGGAACTCCCTGGTCAGCCTCAGTAAGAAGCTGAGATCCCTCATAAAATCCTCCAAAGCTAGTTACGAAAACAAAATTGCCACTGACTCTAAAGACAACCACAAAGCATTCTATAGCCATGTCAAGAATCTCAATGGCAACACTCAGATCTGCTCTGAGTTACAGCACAATGGCACTAAATATACAGAACCAACTGATATTGCCAGCATCCTGGCAGATAGGTTCAGTGCTAACTTTACCCCCCTCTCACCCCCTAGAGGGCCTATCTCTATACCGGAAGAATGCAAAGTTCCTGTAATCATGGCTGCACAGGTAAAAAACACACTCTCCAAAGCCAAGAACACAGCATCCATGGGACCTGACAATATCCCAGGCTGCATTCTACACAAACTACAGAATGAACTGGCACCCTACCTAAGTACCATGTTCAGTCATAGCCTCATCTCAGGCTTTGTG
Organism: Protopterus annectens; assembly: GCF_019279795.1. Lineage (NCBI taxonomy): Eukaryota > Metazoa > Chordata > Ceratodontiformes > Protopteridae > Protopterus > Protopterus annectens. The sequence continues at coordinate 873,124,564 of NC_056746.1, read as the reverse complement.
CCCACTGAATGGCACACCGCGACGGTTATCCCACTCCACAAAGGGGGAGCTACGACGGACCCCAGGAACTACCGCCCCATTAGCCTGACGAGCCTGGTCTGCAAGGCCATGGAACGTATCATCATGGAGCTCATAAACAAAGACATTGGTAATCTCCAAACTCTGGACCCTACCCAGTTCGGATTTGTAAAAGGCAGATCATGTCTCCTAAACCTGATTAACTTCTTTGAAGCAGTCACCAAAGCCACAGATGAGGGTAAGGTGGTTCACACAGCTTATCTAGATCTCGCCAAGGCTTCTGACATCATCCTCCACTCTGGAATTGTAGATAAACTCACTAAACTAGGTATAAATCCCTGTGTCACAAGATGGGTTGCCAACTGGCTCACGGACATAACCCACACTGTGAAAGTAGCAGACTCCAAATCCGACTTCAGACCAGTGACAAGTGGAGTACCACAGGGTTCAGTCCTCTGTCCTGTCCTGTTTGGTATCTACTTCTCTGAAGTACAGGCTAACACAGAAGGTCTTTGGCTAACAAAGTTTGCAGATGAATGCAGACTAGGAGCCATAATCGAAACTCCTAACGATGTGGACATACTACAAAAGGGCCTCACTGAGACAGGTGCCTGGTGTCAAAGCCATGGCCTGAAGCTCAATGCCAAAAAGTGTATTGTCATCCCCTTTGGTAAAAACTCTGTACCCATGAACTACCACATAGCTGGTAGTCTACTTCACGCCAAAAATGTGATGAGACCTTGGGGCACAGGTGGGCAGTAGTCTCTCCTTTGATAATCACATCGCCACAGTGGTCAGGAAATCCTTCTACATGGCTCACCTCATCACAAAAAGTTTCTCCTCCAGAAAAAAAGAGGTCATTGTTCCCCTCTACGCATCACTCATTAGATCCATTGTAGAGTACAACGCCCCTTTTGGTATGTACCTCACAAGACATCTACAACAACTGGAAAGGCCACAGAAATACCTCACAAAGAGGATTACTGGCCCCAAACAGATGCCCTACGCAGACGTCTAAAAAAAACCCGCCAGCTTTACTCTGTCGCATATCGCCTACTCAGAGGCGATCTCTGCCTAACATGCAAAGCTATGTCAAACCCAGAGCTGTTGGACATGCGCCACTTAAAGAAATCCCAATCCCTCCAAGCTACACGCTGTAGGGACCTAAACCTTGTCACCACAATAAACAGAACATGCTGGAGGGATAGATTCCTGTCCCAGAAACTTCCCATACTCTGGAACAGACTACCTATCTATGTCAAACAGAGCTCTTCATTAGCACTCTTCAAGAAAAATCTTGATGATTGGATGGGAAATAGGAAATTCACCCCAGGGATCACTTCTGTGGCTCTGCTCGACAGGGGCACAGGAAAATAATTTTCTTGGGTGGCAAAAGCCAGGGTACATTTTTGGCTAGGCTTCTGTAAGCACTAGGGCCAATAGCCTAGTACCTACCTATGAACCTATGATCTATGAACATTCGGAGAAACATAATTAGAACTATAAAAAAAGCATAAAGACTATGGGAAATTCAATTCAGTACCATTGGTGTATACACTAGTATAACAAAACAGAGAGAAAAGACAGTAAAGGGAACATTTAATATACAGCTATATGATTATATAGCAACTTAGTGTCAGTGAGAGAAGACAAAATTAAACTAGTGCATTCATTGCAATTAAAAGCATATGTAAGCTAGAGACAATCAGATTTTTTTGTCTTTAATAAATAGAATATATTGTAAAGTAAATTTTTATAAAGGATATAGACTATATGCATTTTTAGAAATAACTAAGGCTAAAAGAACTAAATACTGTTAATAAAGTTATAGAATAATACAAGAAGCTACTAACTATTATAAATCAATAGAAACACAAGCTAAAACCACAGTACAATAAAGAATATAACAACACTCACCTGTTGATCATTTGTGTGAGAAGAAAAATAAAGGAATATAAATTCCTTGCTGTAGGAAACTATTTCTTGAGCTTCTTCTTATGCTCTTCTGTTTTCCATGTGCCATTTTCAGCTAATCTTTTAAGACTTGAACTAGCCCAGTCTATTTCGTCTATTTTTTCTAGACTCTTGTTAGACTATATATATTTGATAGCTGTATCTAGTTCTTCAATCATCTTTGGGCCATCTTGAAGGAAGATTTTCAACCTTGCAGGGAAAAGCAGGTGAGACTTTATTTAAGCTCTTTAAGTAATGGTAAAAATTGCTTCCTTTTAGTTATAACAGAAGTAGAGTAGTCATTATCAAATTGTATGACGTTATCTCTGTATTTAATTGGTGACTTAGACCAAGCAGTTTTCAAGACTATTTCTTTATCATGAATTGATAGAAATTTAACAATGACTGATTTTGTAGAATTACTTTTGGTATTTTTAGATGTAGATAATGACCTATGGGCTCTTTCTGTACCAAAAGAAATTGCCTCAGGTAGCTGTAAAATTTCAGGAATCCATGAAGTTAAACATTTCTCCATATTATTTTCTTCTAGATTGTCTGATGTTATTTCTTCAAGATCTATTTTCTAGGTCACCTATTTTTGTTTGGAGCAGGGTATTTTGCTATAGAAGAAATTCTAAGTTATGTTCATTTTTGTTGTATTCTACTGTCTGTTGTTTAGAGATGTTTCAATACCAGTAATTTGCTTCTTCTGCTGCTTAAGGTCTTGATGTAAAGTCTCCATTTGTTGAGCAGTATTTTCTTTAAAAGCATCAATCTTCATGTCTGTTTTGTCAATTTTTGTTGATAGTTCCTATATAGTGGTTAAGAGTTTGAAACACTTTTTTTATTGCCGAGTCCTGATGAGAGGATTTAGTGAAGCTCGTATTGGTATCAAATGCGAGAAACTTGTCTCTTAATTTTTGACAGGAAAAATTATAAAAACATAAAAAATATTATAATGCTAACTAACTAGACGATTGAAAGAAACCAAATATGCAAAAAAAAAAAAAAATTTTTAGTTAGTTAAAATAAAAAATTCCTGTGAAAGAAAGTGCTGCTACTCAAGGTTCATCTTTGGCCACGCACCCAACCCAGACACTTCTGAAGTCATGTCTACAAATAAAGTTGTTATAAGCTGTAAGGTTTAGTGACTGAGGGCAGTTATTGCAGCTCTGACACGTTAGCTTTTTAGTGGCTTGATTTTTCTGTGGTAGTTAACTCTTTAAGAGATAGAAAAAATTTGCTAGAAATGTAAAATAGGTTCATATTTTCATAAGTAAGTACTATCCTAGTGACCCTTGAGGATCATTTTATGCGTAGTCAGTTTCCCCTTCTGTGCTCAAATTAACCTATCCCATTTGCTTAGACATTGACCTCACCCATTGCATGCTCGAAATATGTATATTATCCCTAATGAGAATTAATGGAATCATACCGTAGATAATGTGAGGGGACACATGGAGCTGCTTCTGTCCATTGGTAGTACAGGGGGCAGTCATGGAGCTGTCTATGATGATTAATAGTACAAGGGACAGTCCCTCAGTAAAGTTTCTATTTCCCATCCATAGATCTGAGCTGTGCTTGAATATGGACAATGGTGAACTTGTTTTATGTGGATGGGGAGTCTTCCAAAGCAGCTGTATCCTCTGAGATATATACCTTTTCCTCCAAACAGTTTTGTTGATGTTGCAGAAGAGGTTTATATCCCTGAACCTTATCTCTAGACTGAGCATTTCTGATACCATTTGACTTGCTGATGTGTAGCAAATCCATCAGTACTGGGTTGGAGGATGCTTTGTATGCCAGACGCAGATTGCCTTTTAGCATTCAGTAGGTTACCATGATACTGAGTATAGTGAAAGGGCTTTGAGTTGGTCCATGTAAGACATTTGGTTTAGGCATTGTATCCTTTTTGTAAGGTACCTCTGTGGACATTCCAATTGTTGCATGTGGCTGGACAGATGCATGCCAAAGCAGCCATTATACACAAGGAGTGGCCTAATGAGGGCTGAGTAAAGGGGAACAGTGACATCCCTAGATCTAGACGCAATCCTTTTGTTTATAAACTGTGCAATGTAGAAGGACTTTCTTACAACAATGAACACAAATTGATCAAAAATTAGGTCATTGTATCAAATATGGCACAACTGGATCAGTTCTTGGATATATTGTTAATTTGGTAGCTCCCTGGGAAAGATGACTTCCGAAGGATACAGTAATGCTTTTTTTGACATTAAGTTTCAGTCCATGATTTTGGCACCAGTTATTTATTTGGGACAGTACTGTTTTGCCTTCATCCATTGCTTTGGTGACCTTTTCAGGAAAAAAATCCACCAGGTTGAGTACGCTTGAACTGCTCATGATGAGTCCAGCTGAGACAGACCTACTGTTTGGTGGTTTCCTATGTCCTGATAGATTATTTCCCCGAGAAGTCTTTCCATGGCTTTGCATACGAGTCTGATGCTTGTATATTTTGCTACTTATGAGCCTGATAAGAAAAAGGCCTCTGTTTCCTTGAGAGTGGAAACATGTCTGTTATTTCTATAGTCTGTGGTTAAACTTGCTATATGCTGTTAAGAAAGTCTGCTTTCATTTGAGTTTTGTAAGAAAGACAGTGTTTGTATTGGGTTCTGCTGAAAGAACTGTCTTCTAGCCTGGTATGAGAAAGAAAAAATTGAAGAAAATGTATATAAAGATATTGAGCACAATAGATCCACAAAATGCGGAAAGAGTAAATACATACAAATTGCTAAGCTGTATGTAGATTCTAAAATATATTCACAGACGCAACAAGTTATAGATATATTTACTAAATCTTATGCAAAACAGTTTGGCTCCACAAAGGGGGTGATAAATTATCGTAGTGACATCCAAGTAACCAGAGATACTGAAATCAAATTAGATTATATTGAAAAAGAACACAGCACAGGGAGGAGACGGAAATAATAATTATGACCTAAGAAAGGCTTCAGTAAGAAAGTAGAGTTGTATAAAATCTTACCATAACAGTAGGTGTCCTTTCCTTCACTGTTGCAGTATTCCTTCCACTTTGGATTCCCTGCCTTGGGTAGTTGGACATCCGACCAGTATACAAAAGCCTACTGTTGATTTAAGGTACGACAGATGTCACACGTATGCTTCTCACATAACGTAGGGCATAAAGGTGATGTTGGGATGCATCATCCTCATAACTGATCGCCCCAGTAGGAGCACCAGTCCAAGGAAACCCCAAGAGGTAACCTGTACATCCAGGAAGGAAATGGACTTGGGGAAGGAGGGAGGGAGTGAATACTGCAACTAGTAGGAAGGAGGGAGAGAATGAATACTGCACACATAGTGCAACTGTACTATGTCCTTCCATTCACTGGTTGCTGTATTCCTTACACTTTGGAGAATGCCAAAGCTCAAGAAGAAACTTGAGAGTAGAAAGGACCAGTAGAGCCCTCTAGATAGCTATGAAGAATGGCCCTAGCAAAACCAGCTCTCGCACTGGAGATTCCATCCAACTTATAGTGCTTGGTAAATGTATGCACAGAAGTCCAGGTAGCTGCTTCAAGAATATAATTAGTATCCACCCCCTTGAAAAAAGCACCAGAAGAAGTCACAGCTGTAGCAGAATGAGCCTTTACAGAAGGAGGCAGGTTCTTACTATAAAACATATAACAAAAATAAATAGCCTTTCAGATCCAAGAAGAAATAGTTTGCTTGGACACAGCTAATCCTAGGGATCTAGGATTAAAAGAAACAAACAACTGATTAGATTTTCTAATAGACTTAGTTTTATCCAAATAAAATCTGAGTTGTGTATGCACATCCAAAGTATGCAGCACCATCTCACTGGCAGATTGCAGAGAGGGGAAAAAGTAGGCAAATGAGTAGACTGATTAAGTGGCAACTCATTAACCACCTTGGGCATAAAAGTAGTAGTATGCAAGGACACCCTGTCCTTATGAAATACCAGAAAAGGAGGACAAGCCATAAGCTTGAAGCTCAGACACCCATCTGGCAAAAGTAATGGCTAACAAAAGAACAGTCTACCAAGAACAATGTTGCAAGGAAGTCAAAGTAGCAGGCTCAAAAGGAGCATGAGTCAACTTCTGCAAAATGAAATTAAGATCCCAGGGCGGAGGGACAGGTTCCTGAGACATCTAATCTGAAAGATGCCTTTAAGGAATTGTGTAGCCTCAAAACTAGATGCTAAAGGAGGAGATAAAGGCAAACTAGCAGATAGCTGATAAGTGGGGCTTAATAGAATACTAGGCCAAACCAGCATTGAGCAACTCACACAAATAAGAGAGAACCAAAAGAACATCCACAGTAAGTGAGTGCAAGTTATGAGAGAGACCCCAAACAGGAAAGCCTCTTCCACTTGGATAAGTATGATTTTGTAGAAGTGGGCTTCCTGGCCTCCTGCAGGCTCCTTAGCACATCCTCAGAAAAAAGGTGTCTTATGTGGAATCAAGATCCTATCACCCACAGTGTCGGTTGAAGAGTGGACAGGTGGGGATGGATGAGAGATCCCTTGTCTTGTATAAGTAGGTCCACTCTGTGAGGTAACTTGTGATGATTGCCCTTGGCTGTATGCAGAAGAAGGAACCAATGCTGTTGCAGCCAAAAGAGAGCAATCAGCAAGATTCTGTAAGTGTCCTGTTGAATTTTGAACAGGACTTTTGGAATAAGAGGAAGGAGAGAAAATGCATAAAGAAACATCCCCTTCCAAGAAAAATAGAGGGTGTCCACCTTCCACACCCGAGGACCTGGGATTGTGGCACAAAATAGAAGAAGTTGTCTTTTCAGAGGACAGGCAGAGATCTACTTGAGAAGTACCCCACTGGTGGATAATGTCCAGAAATACATCCCTGTGAAGCATCTATTTGTAAGATTGAGTTAAGGACCTACTCAGTGTCTGCCCAGTGTTTTGACCTGAAGGGATGTAAACTGCCTGAAAAGTCAGTTGATACTGGACAGTTGGATCCCATGCCAGGAGTGCCAACTGGCAAAGAAGGTAAGATCTTGTTCCACCCTGTTTGCTTATATACCGCATCAGTGTGGTATTATCTGTGAACACCTTGAGGGGTCCTGGGGAGGAAAGAGGATGAAAGGCCTGAAGAGCTAGCAGAAGGGCTCTCATCTCTTTGACATTGATGTGCTCCTTCTGTTGAAGAGGCGACCACACCCCCTGTACCTTTAGGGAGCCAAAAACTGTACCCCATCCCACATCTGAAGCACCTGTGAACAGTTTGAGAGGGAAGATGGGGATGAAGAGGGAGCCCTGGATTCAGAAACAACTGATGGATCCACCAGTGAACTTCCTCCTTGACACAAGGAAGAAGAGGGACTACAATGTCTAGAGAATGTGCATGTTGAAGCCAAACTGACTTCAGAAATCACTGAAACTTTCTCATGTGGAGTTTGGCCAGCAGGAGCATAGGTATGGTGGATGTCATGAAACCCAGAGCTCTCAGAAATTCTCTGGCTGTAATGGAGACCTGAGGAAGAAGTTTGAAAAAAGGAAATGAGAGTTAAGCACTTTGGAGGATGGATGCCAGCATAGGCACCAACTAAATCCTGCAACCTAGAAAAACCTGATCCTGAGAAGGAGTCAGAGAAGACTTTTCAAAATATTTTGGGAAAGTCAGGCTGTGAAGAAGGGAAATGGCAAAATGAAGATTTTGCAACAGGATCTCTGGAGAGGATGCCTGAATCAGCAGGTCATCCAAGTAAGGAAATATTTGGATCCCCTGAAGCCTGCAAAAAGCAATCACAGGAACAAGGCATTTGGTGAATACCCTTGGGGCAGTAGAAAGGCCAAAGGGCAAAGAAGAGAACTGTAAATGCCAGAAAGCAACAAAGAAACTCAAAATGTTCCTGAAAAGGGGATGGATTGGAATATGGAGATAAGCATCTTTGAGATCCAGAGACACCATTTAGGCCTCAGGGAGCAAAAGAGGAAAAAGAGTCTGAAGGGACAACATTTGAAAGGAGGGCACCTTCAAAAAAGTGTTTAGATGAAAGAAATCTAGAATTGGTCTCCAAGTACCCTTTTTTCTGGGCAGTAGAAACCTTCTGGAGTAAAACTCCCTCCCCTTTAGGACACAAGACCCTCTTGAATAGTACCCAGAGTCAAACAGTCTTGAAGAATCTCTGGGGAAAAAAGGAAGATGCTCCCAATATGGCTGTGGAATGCCCATAAAAGGGGGATGGGATTTCCACACCATGAAATACCCCTGGCAAATAATGGACAGAACCCAAGAATCCTGTGTAATCAGAAGCCAAACAGGAAGAGAAAGGTGAAAAGGAAGAGAAAGATGAAAAGAAAAAGGGATGAGGCTGGGAAAAGATGGATAGTCACACAGTGCCTGGTTTATCTGGAAAGGAAGACTTCTGACTCCCTGAAGTCTAAGTGGCCGTAGCAGAAGGAGTCCACTTACCACTCTTTTTGCTCTTATTAGGAGGGTGAGATTGCTGCAAACAAAGGCTGGCTTATTAGGATAGTTTCTTTGAAATGTAGGCACAGGAGAGACCATCACATTTGATTTCCTGTAAGGCCTTCCACTTATCCTGAAGTGACTTAAAGAAACCAGCAGCTGCTTCCCCAAACAAATATTTATTATTAAGTGGCGAATCCATCAACTTAGCCTTGATATTATCAGGTAAAAGTTGAAGCGTAAGCCAAGAATACCTCCTCATCACAGAACCAAAAGCAGCAGCCCTAGAAGCGACATCTGCTGCATCTTAACTACACTTGATACAATGATGAACCACTTGAAAGGAAGTCCCTAACAAAGAAAGAGCAGAAGTTTTACCCTCACAGTCTGGAAGATCAGAAATAAGCTGACAAGCCTGCGAAAGGAGAGCCAACACATACCTGGACATATGGGTCTGATAGTTAATAGCACTAAAAGCTAGGGTAGCTGAGGAGTAAACCTTCTTACCTAGCCTTTCCGTGGTTCTGCTGTCTTTATCAGAAGACAAATTTGAGAGCACTTGTCAGAGGCTGCAAACACCACTGAAGGTTCAGCAGCAGAACATTTGTACAAAAAGTTACAGTCCTCAGGCACCGTGTAGAGCCTATCGGGCTTCTTGGGGAAGGGAGCAGAGAATCGGAAGATTTAGAGGCATTGGAAAAAGCATCCAACAAAGCAGCCAAAAGGGGAGGAATAGCGGAAGGTTTCAAAGATTCCATCTGCAGCAACTAATAGCACCTCTCATGGATTTCAGAGACCTGAGCATACTCCCATCCCCAAAGGAAATTTCTTCAAAGGGATTATCAGGACTATTAGATTCCTTCCTCAGACCCGTAATCTAAAGGAGAAGGAATATGGGAGGAGTAAACAACAACAAAGCCAAGTGAGCCCCCCCAGGTTTTCTCTGATGCTGATTCTCGAGATACAAAGCAAGGGAAGAAAGCCTACTATGCAGGGACTTTGGAATGAAAGCCTGACAAATAGAGTAGGCTGTATGGTTGTGAGAGGCTCCTAGGCCTTATAAACAGTTATCATGGTGGACTTTATGGAAAATATCTCCCCCTCACTGGCATTTACCCTTCCTAGATGACGTTAACCCCCAGAAGCAACAAAAAAGCCAAGAAAAGACAAAACCCTAATGGGGTACTTAACAGCTCGGTACCAGCAAACAAGATGTAAGCACTCAAACCAGCGAATGAAAGATTCATTCAAATGAGAGTAAAGACAGGATTTCAGACTAATGATCAAGAGAAGAGTTTGGACTATTGGCAAAGACGTTCTGCAATTGGTACATCCGGACGTCACCTTTATGCCCTACTCTATGCGAGGAGCATACGTGTGACATTGAGTACCTTAAAGCAACACTAGGCCTTTGTATACCAGCTGGACCTAGGGCTACCCAAAGCAGGAGTCCCAAGTGTAAGGAATACTGCAACTAGTAAATGGAAGGATATCTTATCATTTACTAGGTTGTTTTAAATATGGAGAGATTCCTCAAGCTTGGAGACATGCAGTTGTTATACCTGGGGAGTAGGACCAACTCAGAATCATACAGACCCTTAAATCTACTTTCATGTTGTGGAAAAAATAATAGAGAAGGTGATATTGGATAAGTTATTGTTAGAATTGGAAAGGTTGAGACTTGCAACCATATATCAGCATGCATATTTTGAAAATAGATATAGTACCACCTGTAACATGATGTTCTATAACAATATAATAACAGCTGTGAATGAAAAATTGTGCTGTGATGTAATTTATATAGATTTAACTTCAGTATTTGATAGGGGTATGCTGTGTGTCAGGGCTGGTTACTCGGCATGTAAAAATCCACTACTAGTCATTAGCGGACCAGAGTTCCGCTGTGGCACCCCTAACACCGAAAGACACAACAACATTTGATAGGGGCATGCACAAACACTGATCAATAAATTATAACAACTAGGTATCAATGTACTCTTGATAAGATGGATAGCTGCATGGCTTACAAATAGACCATGGCAAGTATCATACAGCAATTGGACAGGTGAAATTCTTGTTTACAGTCAGAGTGTCCCACAGGACTCTGTCCTAGGCCGATACTTGTATAGATTGTATCTATCTGTCTTTTGACCATTTGGGCACAGGAGAATAATATCTGATAAATACATCAAAAACTAAGCATACAAGATTTTGGAGACATAAATTGAAAGGTAAATATTTGATACAGCACACAGTGATTGAAACTGTAGATTCAGTTAAGGACCAGGGTATATGGGTAGAGCCGCTCTGAGTTTTGTTTAATTATAACAAGTTAGACATCATTTAAAAACATTGGTTAAGAATCGATACAATATGTATGACGATCATTTAATATTTAGAGGAATTTTATACAGTTTGTAGAGAAATTAAAGGTAAGTTAGTCTAATACAAATAGGAATTGCAATATGAAGTGAGGGAAAAACAGGCTTATGGTATATTTTAGAGAGAAAGTTAGGAAAGAGCATTAGACAGCTGTAACAAAGTAAGTGATGAAGAGAGAGTATGGCAGTATAAGGAATGAAAAGGTACTTTTTCATATTTAGGGATATAGTTTATCGTTGTTTTGAGCAAGAACAAAGCCAGATTTTAGCAAGGAAGTCCTTCAGAGTGGTTATGAAAGATGGGAGGGAGGGTATAGACCTGATGGATACAGATAGAGTTCCAGGCCTTAGCAATCATAGATTAAGCTTTTGGTCACTGGATTGCAATGGCCGACTGAGAACATAGTTGTGTAGAATTGTAGAGACCACAAAAACCAAAGTCCAAAGCACACAGTAGAACAATACCACAAATAGATGACTCCAGTGCAATCCAGGAAACTTATTTAATCCACTTCAAATCTCGAACCAAAGTTGTAAGAATACAAATAATTATTCTCTCTAGCGCCTCGGCAAACTTGCCTTTACAGAGTAAAATTTCAACAGTTCATTACATCTACCCTTATATACACTTAACAAAAACACTCCCATTCTATTATTCAATTATATAACCATTTGAAAATCTAAATATCTATTTAAAAACACAGCATTCATTTAAAAAAATAAAATTGCAACATTTATAATAAACTTTTCCATGAACAGTCATGATTAAGCCCATTTGGTCTTAATGTATTAAATTTTAATATAAGGCATAATTCCTTTTTCCTTAATACTTGTTTTATATGTTGTTCACTAAAATATAAATTATTTTGAATACTATCCAACACTGTGACTTTTAAATTATCTGGTTTACCTTCATGATATTTATAAAAATGTAAAGCTAAAGGACTACTTTCTTTTCTATTTTTGATGTCTCTAACATGCTCCTTTATTCTACAGGACAATGTTCTTTTTGTCTCTCCAACATAAAACTTCCCACACGGACATTCTATACCATAAATAACTTGTAATGAATTACAATTAAATGCCCCCTTAGTTTCAAAAGAAACTCCATTAATAGTTTGAAACTGTTGCGCTATATATCTACAAATAGTACATTTACCACATTTTTTTGTACCCTGATATTTTACTTGCTTATACATTTGCATGTTCGGTACTTTAAAGCGACTGTGTACTATAAAATCCTGGATACTTCTACCTCTTTTATATGAAATATTAATTTTATTATTTTTCAAATAATCCACTTCATTCATAAGTAAATTCCAACTATAAATTACTCGTTCCTTAACACATTCAGATAGTAAAGAAAAAGTAGAGGCAAAATATATAATTTATATTCTCTATCTTTACTACAATATCCATTTCTATTATTTTTTCTTTCATTTTTAACCTTTTTCAGGCTATATTTTAAATTATTTTCATGATATCCTCTTATTTTAAATTTATTATAACTTAATAAATATTCCTTTTCCTTTATAATAGGGTTACTACATAACCTCTTCACCCTATGGAATTCAGTATATGGAATAGCCTGTATAACATGTGGTGGGTGATAACTTGTTCCATACAATACTGATCTAGCTCCTTGAAATTTCCTATGCACTTGATATTGCACCAATTGATTATTATATCCCTTCAAGGTAATATCTAAATATTGGACTATTGTTCCAACTTGTAACCCATCGAATTTTATACCCATACTATTATTTTGTATTTCTTCCAAAAACTGTTTTACATTTTCTTGTCCACCTTTACATATAAACAATAAATCATCAATATAACGGAAATATTTGCAAACATATTTTAAATAAAATGGGTTAGTATATATATGCTCGTTCTCAAATAAACCCATAAAAATATTTGCATAACTGGGGGCAAAAGCTGCACCCATTGCTGTACCTTGTTTTTGCTTATAAATATCTCCGTTAAATTCAAATATATTATTACTTAAACACATATTTAACAGTTCTAATATATATTTAGTAACTGGAGTATCACCCATAAAATGCTTAATAGCAAATAATCCATCCTTATGTTTTATACTTGTATACAAACTTACTACATCTATTACAACAAAATACATGTTGTCCTCCCATTGTATATTCTTGATATAATCAATAAGATCAAAAACATCCTTAATATATGAGGACAACTTACATACATTTGGTAGTAAATGTGTATGCAAAAATTGTGAAACATTCTGTAAAAAAACATTAGTAGCTGAAACTATAGGTCGTCCCGGGGGTGGAAAAACATTTTTATGTAATTTGGGTAAGCAATAAAAAAATGGCATTCTAGGGCTACTAATATTAAATTTTTCTTTTACATCCTTATAGGAAAAATATTGCAGCCTATAACCTTTGTCTATGATATACTCATAATTTCTTTGAGCTTCTAAATAATCATTTAATACTATTTTTTCATATAGCTCCTCATTTGTTAAATGTGCGTAGCACATATCCAAATATTGAACAACATTTAATATCACCAATTTCCCACCCTTGTCTGAAGGTTTAAACACCATATTATAATCTTGTCCTAAGTTAATCAAACTATTCCATTCTTCTTTTGTCAAGTTATATTCTATCTGTCTTTTATTTTGATTAAAATAATGAAAATCAGCCTCTATATTATGTGTTAAGGATTTATATAGATATTTTATGCTGTTGTTTCGTTGTGGAGGCATAAAATTACTTTTCACTGCAGTTTTGCTAGCATCTAATTCGGAATATTCAATACTATTTAATTCTGAATCACATGAATAAAATTCATCATCTGTATTCATTGTAATTAAATTACTATTTTCCACTTCCATATTTTCACTATTACTATTTTTATCATTTATAAAAAAATCCATGAGATGTAGTTTGCGTGAGAAATTAAACACATCAGCTTTTAACATATGAATTCTCGGTACCACAGTGGGAACAAACTTCAACCCTTTGTTTAACACATTTAAATCGCACTGTGTTAATACACGGCCAGATAAATTAACCACATACTCACAGGTCGATAGATGTTCATTTTCTGGGTCAAATTCAATACCATTTCCCCCTTTTATGAGAGCGCTGGTTACCATACCCTCCCCTCTGTGGTCCCTGTCCATTCCAACTCCGTTTCCGATTGAAACGGTTTTCATGAAAATAATCTAAACCTTTACTGTTCCCAGGGTTTGGGAGAGCTGGAAACTCTTCACTATCAGAATCTTCTTCTGTGTGCGACAAACCACTCTCTCCAGAAACTCGCCCTGTTCCTTCTCCGCCGCCATTATTCTCTGCTCGCTCAAACTGCACCCGTTTACGTTTCATCTTAGGGTTTGCTGTCAGTAAAAACGCCCTCTTGCTGTCGTAATCGCGTAAATCTCTATGTAATTTGTTCTTTTTTCGCTCTATCAATTCGGATTCATATTCCAGTAATTGTTGATTAGTTTTTACTAGAAATTGTTGCAAATCATCACTATTAATTTTGTTACAAATATCCACACATAAATTTTTGATTTCTTCTCTCAATTTATGTTTTTTAAGAATGTCTCTTTCTATTAATATATGAACCCATTCTTTACTGCAGCAATGAGCAGCTAATATCCATCTGTCATAGAACTGTTTATCTTCAGCATTAGTAAGATCAAATGGAGTGGAAGGATTTTTTACAGTACGTAAACCTCGAGGAGTAATGTCCAACTCTTCATAACGCTGTAAACTTTGTAAATTTAAGAAAACAGAAGTTTCTTTATACAACAATTTCTCTATTTGTACAAATGAGTCCTGAATTTTAGGAGCAACAGCTGTTTCCGATTTTTTGCCAATTCTCGCAAAAGGATTCTGCTGTCACAGTTTTCTGTCCTGCTGCCATTTATTGTATAATGCTGAGGCTCTTTCAGGAACAGATATTTCTTCTCTACCTGAAATATTACCCATATTAGAAGAGCCAGCTGCTCCATTCGAAGAGATAAGAAAACTGTCAATGGATTTCTGCGTATTATCCATAGCTGACTCTCTAAACATCCTCGGTAAAGCAGCAAAGGAGTCACTGGCCATGAAAATAATTGTAGAGACCACAAAAACCAAAGTCCAAAGCACACAGTAGAACAATACCACAGATAGATGACTCCAGTGCAATCCAGGAAACTTATTTAATCCACTTCAAATCTCGAACCAAAGTTGTAAGAATACAAATAATTATTCTCTCTAGCGCCTTGGCAAACTTGCCTTTACAGAGTAAAATTTCAACAGTTCATTACATCTACCCTTATATACACTTAACAAAAACACTCCCATTCAATTATTCAATTATATAACCATTTGAAAATTTAAATATCTATTTAAAAACATAGCATTCATTTAAAAAAATAAAATTGCAACATTTATAATAAACTTTTCCATGAACAGTCATGATTAAGCCCATTTGGTCTTAATGTATTAAATTTTAATATAAGGCATAATTCCTTTTTCCTTAATACTTGTTTTATATGCTGTTCACTAAAATATAAATTATTTTGAATACTATCCAACACTGTGACTTTTAAATTATCTGGTTTACCTTCATGATATTTATAAAAATGTAAAGCTAAAGGACTACTTTCTTTTCTATTTTTGATGTCTCTAACATGCTCCTTTATTCTACAGGACAATGTTCTTTTTGTCTCTCCAACATAAAATAAAACTTCCCACACGGACATTCTATACCATAAATAACCATAAATCCAGGCCTTAGCAATCATAGATTAAGCTTTTGGTCACTGGATTGCAATGGCCGACTGAGAACATAGTTGTGTAGAATGTTTTTTAGTACTGGACAGGAAAATGGATGGTGAATAATTTTATAGGTGGTACGAAGTTGTATATATTTTAGTTAGTGGCAGTTCTAACCAGTTTAGGCTTTTCAGTGCTATACAGTGGTTGGTTCAGAAAGGGGTGTGTGCTGCAGATTTAGCAAATTTGTTGTAGCATTGTTCAGATTTTAATTTTTATGATGCCTAGAGTTTAGTAAGGATGGACGTGCCATAAAGAAGAATATGGAGGAGCTAAGTAATGACAAGTGTAGTTTTAGTTGCATTGGTGCAAACGTTTTTGGCTTTGTAAGGCATCCCTAATTTTTGATGAGTTTTTCTTATGCAATTTTGTATATGCAGGTCGAATGTAAGGTTATCATCCACTATCACCCCTAATAGTTTTCTGTGAGAAGTAACTTCAGTGGTTGTATTATCAAGAGACAGGAATTTAAATTTTGTTTTTTCATGAAAGAGGGATTTGGGAAAAAAATAGTACTTTGGTCTTTTTTGGGTTGAGCATGAGCTGTGAGTTACGAAGCAATGTTTCAGTGACTGTTAAAGCTTCCTGAGTAATTTTTTGGAGGTGTACCATGTTGCCAGATGTACAAATGAGAGTGGAATCATCTGCATATTGTATTAGGGTGGCCTATTATGTGGAAGTTTAGAGGGTGTTGGTGCAAATGTTAAAGAGGAGGGGACCAAGGATAGAGCCTTGTGTTACACCAGTGGTGACTGTGCGATAAGCAGAGAACATGGAGTACCATTTTACTGACTGATACCTATTGGTTAGGTACCATTTGAACCACAAAAGGGTGGGCTGAGAGGGACCTAATAAGGACATTTGAAGTGGAACTTTGCTGTGACAAACTGTGTCAAAGACTTTAGGCAACTCTAAAAATAAGGAAAAGACTAGTTTGCCATTGTATCTAGCTTTATTGACAGTATATGTGTAGTTTAGAAGGGCAGTGCTAGTACTTTGGGACAGATGGAAGCCATGTTGTGTATAGGATAGGATTTCTTCCTGCAGAAGATAGTCTAGCAATTGTTTTTGAACACATTTTTCAAGTATTTTGGTGAGGGGAGATTAGATTGCCACAGGTCTAAAGTTATTGATCTCTGTCGAATTTCCTCCTTTGTGCAGAGGGATAATGCATGACTTTTTCCAGAGAGAAGGAACATGGGATTTCTGTGTTGACCTGTTTGTAAGGATTGAGACAGGATAGGCAATGCTACTGGCTGCTATTTCTAGGTACTCACTTAGAAGGTCATCGGCTGAAAAAGAGCAAGATTTAAGTTTAATCTAGTTTTATATAGGATGTGTGCACAGATTTGAAGGTAAAAGTTGATGTGGTGCTATGTGGCTGTTGGGCAAGGCTGGGAATAGATGTTAAGGAATCCTTGGTTAGAGATGCTTTTATCATCTGTAAAATAATAGTTGAACTGTATTGCAGTTTCCAGTGGTGAGTTATCGGGAAAGGGGGTTGGTTTAAATTTTTGGCCGGGATGTAAGATTTGTTTAATGGATGTCAAGAATTTTTTTAGGGTTGTGTTTAGTATTATTCGAAAAGTTATTACAGTATAGTTTTTGTCTTCATTTATTTGCTTTTTAATATGATTATGAAACATTCTGAAGTTTTCAAGATATTGAGGTGTTTTATATTTCTGCCATTCTTTCTGTGCTTTTTCTCTCCTGCATTAACATCTACTCTTTTTGGATAGTCAAATTACATTATTTGTTTTCATTCTCTTCCTTCTAGCAGGTGCAAGGCTATTTAGAATATTTAGAAAAGTTGTACCAGATTCAATTACACTATCATCTAAGAGGAGGAGTTTTAGGAAATTCCAGTTAATAGATGATAGTATAGTAATGATAATTTCTGAATTAACTTGGAAAGGTTACGTGTTGTTTTATAAATGTTTAACTGGGTGCGTGAGATGTCTAGTCATGTAGATTGGAAGATGATCACTAAGAGAGAGTCTGACATTGTACCCATAGTGGAGTATTTGTTAGTGTCTGAGACTAGGATCCAGTGTAATAGAGAGTTTGATGTCTTGCTGTTATGTGTAGGACTATTAATTAGTTGTGTGAAACCATATAAGTTCAGTATAAGTTCTTGCTAGATGGAGAGTTAAAGTTTCTGCCCAACCAATTGATATTCACATCAGCTCGTGATATTTTTGTTTTTGTGGAAATGTTACAAATGTCCAATATAGGATATTTTCTAGTATAGCTGTATCGTTGCCAGGAGTGATGTAAAGGACAGTAGTACATATTTTTTATAATTGTTTATTTTGAGGTAAGCAATAAGAAGCTCTGATGAACTGAATTTTGGTCTTGGTTTGCTGTAAGCAGAAATAGTAGGTATTTGGAAATATTAAAGCAATGCCACCACCTCTATATATGGTCATCAAGGATGATATTGTAGCCAGGAGGTATAACTCTGGAGTTGTTTATGTTGGGTTTAAGCCAAGTTTTAGTTACTGCGAGAACATCAGGCTTATGTTGGGTAATCCAGGCATGTAGTTCAGCAGCTTTATTTTTCGTACTTCTAGCATTTATTGCAGAAAAATTAGATCACCAGGGCTAGGGATTGGCTGTTGTTGCATTACAGAAGTATAGCCAGGATTAGGGTGTATATCTTTTCTCCTAGAAAGTTATTAATATATTTGGGAATTATGCATACTTGTTTTTGGAGAGGATGTGTTCACTTAATTTTGTTTTGGTTTGAGCTGAAGTCCAATGAATCAGCCTCTATTTGGAATAAAGGTGAAGGTCAATATTAAATAGCTTTGGTGCAATGGGTGGAAAGAGGAAGTATAGATAGGTGGTTGGGACAGAGCTGGAGAGATGTTGCGCGATACTATTGAGTCATGGTAGGATGAAAGATGGCCCAGTAGGAGAAAAAGAATACAGGTTAAGCTGAAGAGTAGCATAACTAAGTATGGGAATGTGTGTTTTATAGATGTCAGGTGGTGGGAAGTAGCAATGAAGAAGGAAACAAGACGTTGCAGTACAGTAGACAATTCAGTGATGGGGGATTCTGAAAGCTAGAAGAGGATAGGTAAGGAGAGAGGTATTTTCTATAAAATAGGAGAGGTAGGTTGTCCTAGTATTTTCTTTGGAATATAAGGAATAGAGAGATACTAAAGGCTAGAGTATAATTTTCATAGGTTCATAGGTAGGTACTACGCTATCGGCCCTAGAGCCTATATAAGCCTAGCCAAAAAGGTATCATGGCTTTCGCCACCCAGGAAAATTATTTTCCTGTGCCCCTGTCAAGCAGAGCCACAGAAGTGATCCCCGGGGTAAATTTCCTATTTCCCATCCAATCATCAAGAGTTTTCTTGGAGTGCTAATGAGCTCTGTTTGACATAGATAGGTAGTCTGTTCCAGAGTATGGGAAGTCTCTGGGACAGGAATCTATCCCTCCAGCATGTTCTGCTTATTGTAGTGACAAGGTTTAGGTCCCTAGAGCGTGTAGCTCAGAGGGATTGGGATTTCTTTAAATGGAGCATGTCCAACAGCTCTGGGTTTGACATAGCTTTGTATGTTAGCAGAGATCGCCTCTGAGTAGGCTATATGCGACAGAGTAAAGCTGGAGTTTTTTGAGACTGTCTGCATAGGGCATCTGTTTGAGGCCAGTAATCCTCTTTGTGAGGTATTTCTGCAGCCTTTCCAGTTGTTGTAGATGTCTTGTGAGGTACATACCAAAAGGGGCGTTGTACTCTATAATGGGACTAATGAGTGATGAGTAGAGGGGGAACAATGACCTCTTTTTTTTTTTCTGGATGAGAAATCTTTTGTGATGAGGTGTGCCACGTAGAAGGATTTCCTGACCAATGTGGCGATGTGATTATCAAAGGAGAGACTACTGTCCACCTGTGTCCCAAGGTCTCTTATGACACTTCCAGTGTTAAGTAGACTATCGCCTATGTGGTAGTTCATTGGTAGAGTTTTTACCAAAGGGGATGACAATGCACTTTTTGGCATTGAGCTTGAGGCCATGGCTTTGACACCAGGCATCTGTCTCAGTGAGGCCCTTTTGTAGGATGACAACATCGTTAGGAGTTTCGATTATGGATCCTAGTTTGCAGTCATCTGCGAACTTAGTTAGCCAAAGACCTTCTGTGTTCGCCTGTATTTCAGAGAAGTAGATACCAAACAGGAGAGGACCCAGGACTGAACCCTGTGGTCCTCCACTTGTCGCTGGTCTGAAGTCGGATTTGGAGTCTGCTACTTTCACAGTGTGGGTTCTGTCAGTAAGCCAGTTGAGGCCATGGCTTTGACACCAGGCATCTGTCTCAGTGAGGCCCTTTTGTAGGATGACAACATCATTATTTCGATTATGGATCCTAGTTTGCAGTCATCTGCGAACTTAGTTAGCCAAAGACCTTCTGTGTTCGCCTGTATTTCAGAGAAGTAGATACCAAACAGGAGAGGACCCAGGACTGAACCCTGTGGTCCTCCACTTGTTGCTGGTCTGAAGTCGGATTTGGAGTCTGCTACTTTCACAGTGTGGGTTCTGTCAGTAAGCCAGTTGGCAACCCATCTTGTGACATAGGGATTTATACCTAGTTTAGTGAGTTTATCTATAATTCCAGAGTGGGGGATAGTGTCAAAAGCCTTGGCGAGATCTAGATAGGCTGTGTGAACTACCTTACCCTGCTCTATGGCTTTGGTGACTGCTTCACAGAAGTCAATCAGGTTTAGGAGACGTGATCTGCCTTTTACAAACTCGCACTGTGTGGGGTCCGGAGTTTGCAGATTACCAATTTCTTTGTTTGAGTTCCATGATGATACGTTCCATGGCCTTGCAGACCAGGCTTATCAGGCGAATGGGGCAGAAGGTCCCGGGGTCTTTCGTGGCTCCCCCTTTGTGTAGTGAGATAACTGTCACATTGCGCCATTCAGTGGGCACAAAGCCTGAGGTGAAGCTATGATTGAACATGGTACTTAGAAGGGGTGCCAGTTCATTCTGTAGTTCGTGTAGAATGTGCAGCCTGGGATGTTGTCAGGTCCCATGGTTGCTGTGTTCTTGGCTTTGGAGAGAGAGGTTTTTACCTTTGCAGCCATGATTGCAGGAACTTTGCATTCTTCCGTTATAGAGATGGGCCCTTTAGGGGGTGAGAGGGGGGTAATGTTAGCACTGAACCTATCTGCTAGGATGTTGGCAATATTAGTTGGTTCAGCATATTTAGTGCCATTGTGCTGTAACTCATTGCAGATCTGAGTGTTGCATTGAGATTCTTGACATAGTTATAGAATGCTTTGTGGTTGTCTTTAGAATCAGTGGCAATTTTGTTTTCATAACTAGCTTTGGGGGATTTTATGAGGGATCTCAGCTGCTTATTGTGGCTGACCAGGGAGTTCCTCCAGTCATGGGATTTTACTCTTTTTTTTTTTTTTTTTTTTTTGCAACAGTTTCTTTCTTCTGTTGTAGAGTTTGTTTATGGCAGAAGACCAGCAGATTGGCTTCCATTTTTTAGAGGATAGCATCTTGGTTCTGTTAGGGATAGCATGATCCATGCACTCGTGTAAGTGCTTATAAAGTGCATTTGTGTAGGATTCAGCAGTCATACCTCTATTGTCCATCTGCATGGGTGTCCTGAAGTTTACCATTTCTGTCTTAGAAGCGTAAAGTTGACTTTGTAGAATTTTTTTACGGTTGTTTCCCTAATGGGAGGTGGGGGTGGGGATGTGGATGTCTAGGGTGATTAGCTTGTGGTCGGATCTGACCAATGAGGAATTGACCTCTGGTGTGGAACATCGGTCGCCCATGTTGGTAATGATCAGGTCTAGCATATTGCTGCCCCTGGTAGGGGTGTGGATAAGTTGATCCAAGGCATTGGAATTTATGAATTCCAGAATAAGAAGTGAGAGTTTATTTCAGAAAAGCAAAAGATACAATGTGGAATAGATAGGGAGGGGTTGTGATTATAAATGGAAATAGTGCAAATCAGTATTGGAGGCAGAAAGATGGTTGGGAATGGGGCTAAACATTAAATAGAGATAGGGAAATAGGAAACAAGAAACAGAAGTGTATGTGTGGAAGTGTGTCTTTCGGCTTATCCCGGTTAGGGGTCGCCACAGCGGAACTCCGGTCCGCTAATGTTTGGTAGTGGATTTTTATGTGCCGAGTTACCAGCCCTGATGCACAACCTTCAACGAAGGCACGCTCATTCACGCATGCCTCCACACAGAAGACGCTCTAGCTGAGAATCGAACGGGACAACGTCTTGCTGTGAGGCGAAAACGCTACCGCAGCACCACTACCGCGGGTTTAAGTGTATGTGTAGAAGTAGTAAGGTTATTTGCAAAGGGTTTTGGAATAAGAGTCACAAGTGAAATGTGTGTGTAGGAAGTATAATAAGAGAGTAAGAGTGGTTGAGTGGGAATTGGGGGTAGCAAGGTGAAGACGAGCATAGCAAGGCTGAGTGGAGAGAGCTTCCCACCCTCAGGTCAATTTATAACTGAGAACAATCAGTTTATAGCCAGAGAGATGCAAGTAACAGAGGTTCTGTCATTTCCTGAGATGAAATGGAAATGCAAGTACCACAGGTTATGTCATTTCCTGAGATGAAATAACTGGCATATGCAGTACAGTCAACAGGTCAAGCAAAAGGGGACAGTGGCCAACTTAGTAAGAGGTCCTTAGAGTGCAGGGCTATTACACAGAGACTTTCAATCACAGAGCAGGCATATATTTAACTGATTAAAGGTAATACCCAGCAAGGTTCTTCATGATAAATATGAGCTACTGTAATATCAAGGTCAGATGAGTGATTACAGGCTATTAAAGAATGGCAAAATTCTCACTTAACTTGTAGATGTTGAGTCTTGTGGCAGGGCGTCTGCAGTATTGAGGTCAGATGTGGTGACTGCAGGCTATTAAACAAATTCTCAGTTAACTTGCAAGTGCAGAGCCTTGTGGAAGAGCTCCTGCAATATCGAGGTCAGATGTAGTGACCACAGGCTCTGCTGTATGAAGGAAGATGGTGACTGATATGATATGGTATGATATATGGTATGATATATGATATGATACGATATGGTATGATATAATATGCATGAATAAACTGGAAAGAGTATAGTTGAACTATACCAAGGACATCCATGGATTTGAAAATTTAAGTTATGAAAGACTGAAATATTTGAACTTTTACAGTGTCGCATATAGATATTTAAGAGGAGACCTTATTCAGATATAAAGGACATTTAGAGGCAACTACCTGTGGGAATATTTGGGGTTGTCAACAAGCAGATGAGAATCATGACAGAACCTATGTAGAATATTCTGTAGGAATGATAAGTGTTCTAATAGGTTCTCTGATAGAGCAGCTGATGCATGAAATAGCATACCAAATTATATTAAAGCCAGCACTAGTTTAGATATTTTTAATGACAGCATGGACAATTATTATGGGAACAGCTGTTTGGTATATTGGCAGGCTAGAAGGACATTAATGCCCATGACTGAAATATATGCGTTTATGTTTATATGTATGTATATAAGTATGTAATCAAATGTGCTGTCAGCAACTGAAGTGAATCCATGTCATATACAGCAGTTGAAAAGACACTGAAACAAACTGCATTCCCTCATGTTGATCAGTAGTATGTATATATACCTTTAAGAAGCTTTCCATGGGCTTGCACATGTGTATAAATACTGAGCACGTGCAAGCTAGACTGCCATTTTGTAGAAAGCTGTTTAGATGTAAGCATGCATGTATGTAATGGTATGTCAGTTAATCAGTTCATTTATATTTTATGTTGCTGCTATCTATCCTAATGTGTTTCTGTGTAATAAAGCATATAAATGAACTACCCCGCCTGTTCGTCTTGAGTCATGACATAGGACAAGCGACATGGCGTCAGAATGGGCTCCAGAATCAAGACAAAGAGGCACTCAGTTAATGTTGGAGGAATATAGAGGAATGGATCATCCCTACTTGAATTCACAACTCGCTAAACAGGTCGGAAATTAATTCCAGGTACTAAAACTTGCTTAAATGATTTCTTACTCAAAGAATATAAAATGAAGGACTCAAAATGCTCAAAACAAATTTCTAGTTAAACAAAATGTCTGAAACTGTGACATATTGATAAAAATATTCAAAATAGTTATGAAAATATTTGAAATAATGTCCAAATTGCATAAAATGTATAAAATAAGGAAAACGACTGCATTTTTTCACTGTGTGTTACTTTTTCGCATTAATTAAAGCTATTTGAGATATCCAAAGTGTACAAAGTGTTGGCAAGTTTGTGCAGTATTACAGTGCAGTTATTTCAAAAAATACAGCCATTTCAAAACATATTTCACAAAGTACAGTATTTCAAAGAGTGTATTGTGCATTTTAATGTTATTACAAGTACCTGGTGTGTGGGTATGTTCATACATAATTACAAGGGACATATTTGCAGTGTGTTTAAGCATACTTTGTTGGTATGTCTGAAGGATTTTGAAAACCTGGTCCACTTGTACTTGATAATAATATTGCAAAGAATTTGAGAGTGTTTGAGCAAGAGTGCGACATTTTCATACAAGCTGCATTTTCTGATAAAGATGCATGCACAAAGGCATTTATTCTACTTACTTTAGCTGGTTCAGAGGCCATAGAAAGAGAGCGTCCATTTATGTATGCACCTGTTGTGTTTGTAGGATAGGGGGAAAACCGCCATGTAGTGGTACCGGCTGAAACAAGGGAAGAGTCCCAAGTGCTTAAAACATAAATTTAGAGAAATGTTTAACCCCCAAATGAATATTACAATGGAAAGGCACTTATTTTACACAAGGGATCAAAAGCCCTGGGAAACCATTGCAGCATATGTAACTGACGTGATAAACAAAGCTAAAACTTGCAGATTTGGCGAATTAAGGGATGAGTTGATAAAAGACTGACTTGTGTGTGGTATTAAAGATGATGCTATGAGAAAGATTTTGCTTCAAGACAGTGACTTAACTTTGAATAAGGGCATAGAGATTTGTCAGATATATGAGCTCATGGAAAAGCACACAGATATACTTACAAATGAGGAATGCATGCTTACAAATAAAAAAGTAGCTTTAGAAGATACTGCAGTAAAGCTGATGTTGATGGTATGCAGCACGTAGTTAAAAGAAACAGGCCCAAGCACATGACAGCTACTGTTAACCCGTAACACTCCTTTGTAAATCCCGTAGCTTTATAGCAACTTCCAGAGCATGCACAGCTCAGTGAAGCAGAAGGGTGAGTCAGCACACTCAAAGCATTTGCCCTCACCTAGCCTCATAGTAAACTGCCGTAATTGTGGTGGTAATCATGCGACTAATAGAGAAAAGTGCTTATCTTTTGGTCAGCAGTGCCAAAGATTTAAAAGTGGAATAATTTCCAAAGAGTTCGTAAATCAAAAGATGCTCATTCTTGTATTACAATAGAACATTCAAAGAGACAAGTTGATCGATTAGAATGCTGTGACTACTTGGTATGTTGATGGGTGTGTCTGTGCTTAATGAAACAGTCAATGCAGTAGACTTAAGGGCAAAGAATGAAGTATTTTGTACTGTTTGGATAAATGAGAGACTCAGAATTCGAAGTTGACACAGGTTCAAAGTGCAATGTTATGTCTGCAGAAACATTTGCTAGAGTATGTGCTGGTGAGAAGCTTGATTTGGCAAAGTGTGTGAAGCTTGTTGCTTATGGTGGTGAAGAAATTCAAACCAAGCTTGTTGCTTATGGTGGTGAAGAAATTCTAACCAAAGGTTCAGTAGTACATTCATGTTACTCTGCTGAGAACAGCTATGACTTGCAATTTTACATAGTCAGAAGACATGTGCAGTCATTGGTGGGTTTCCAAGATAGGAGAATGGGAATGATTTCACTTATGAGGAAATCCTTCTTGTATGCTTAAAAGATCAGTGTTCTGATTTTGCTTAGTCTGTTTTCTCTGCCTTTGCTGATCTTTTCGAAAACAAACTAGGCAGACTCCCAGTTGTGTACTCTATGTAGTTAGACCCTGAAGTCAGCCCAGTTGTCAGGCCATCCCAGAAAGTTCCAGTAGCTATGCAGAAGAGAGTCAAGGCTAAGCTAGATTAAATGGTGCAGCAAGGTGTTTTTTGTCCAGTTGATGAACCAACTGGATGGGTATCTTCCATGATAGTAGCTCATAAGAAAAGCTCATATGATATCAGAATATGTATTGATCCATGAGATTTGAGCAAAGCACTGAAAAGACCTCATCATCCATTGCGTACAGTCGAAGTTGCTGCTGTTATGCCAAGTGCCACAGTTTTTTTTGTTTTGGATGCAAAGAGTTCATTTTGGCAAATTTTTCTTGACCGAAAATCCTCATCACCAACCACTTTCAGTAATTCTTTTGGCAGGTACAGATTTTTGAGAATACTGTTTGGGATAAATTCTGCAGTGAAGTCTTCCAGCGTGCCATGGAACAAATTTTTTCTGATTATCCGTGAGCTATCATAGTAGATAATATTCTAGTAGGAGGGAATGGTGAAGCGAGCATGACAAGAAACCTCAAGAAAGTTCTGGAAAGAGCACATGAAGTGAATCTTGAGCGGAATCCTCGGAAGTGCAAATTCAGGCTAAGAGAAGTTACTTATGTTTTTCATTTGTTTACCAGTTCAAGCTTATGACTAGATCCTTCCAAGCAAACACCAATTCTTGAGATGCCAGCTTCAGATAATATTCAAGCCCTACAACGTTTTCTTGGCATGATTAACTATCTAGGCATGTTCATTCGAGACTTAAGCCAACTTTCAGCATCACTTAGAGAGCTAACATGCAAAGATGTATCCTGGTCAGAATAACACCGATGAGCATTTGATGTCCTGAGACAGTGGAACTCTCAGATAATGTGATGTTCACTTACCAGTAACTCTTGTTCTTGTGATGCTTCGAAGTTTGATCTTGGTGCAATCATTCTTCAAGAGGGTAGACCAGTAGCCTATGCATCCAGAACTCTAACCCAAACTGAGATGCAGTATGCTCAGACTGAGAAAGAACTCTTGACAGTTGTGTGTGCATGTTTGAAGTTCCATGGTTATATGTATGGCCACCCAATTCAAATTGAAGCAGACCACCAATCTCTTGTCACTATTTTGAGAAAGCCTATGCATATAACTCCTGTCAGATTGCAACGCATGATGTTGAAATTGCAAAAGTATAATTTCAATCTTGTCTACACAAAAGGCAGGCTTCTTTATCTTGTCACCCAGAAATACCACTCAACAGCATGACAGTAAGCAACTTGATTTCTGTATAAAACCAGCGCAGGCAAGGCTCCAGGTTCCAAGTAGTAAAAAGTTTAATATACAGCAAACAAATCTTAAGATACACTAGTGCTTTCACCAATAGGCTTCAACAGGTGTGATGTGTTAATACATGTCACTTCCTTTTAATTCCAGATTTAAAATCACATGACTAAAATATCTAAAATATTTAAAGAAACATATCTTAAAAATCTTATAAGTAACGTATATAAATTACATAAACTGTCATTCAAGGCAAGTATTACTTCTTACGTAATGGTCTAGATCTCAAAGTTGGTCTCATGGGAATCATTTAATCCATGTCCAACATTAGCTCTCAGTTTTATAATCCATTGAGTCTCTTAGCTCCTCTAATCTAACATCACCCCCCCGTTTTGTTTACATAATTCTTACCTATTACCATAAAACTAAAACAATGTGTGGGGTCAGTCTGTGCTGTGTATTTTGCCAGAGCATTGAACATGCTTTTTTTATTTATATGGTACAAATGTTTTATAATTTGAACATTCTGTCAGTTTTACAGACGTAGAATTTTGTACATATTTTACACACAGTGCATGTAGCCCTAATGCTAAAATTAAAAACTTCATTTGTATCTGGATGTACAAAACTATTACTACTGTTATATATATATATACACATATATATATATATATATATATATATATATATATATATATATATATATATATATATGTATATACACACACACACACACACACACACACACACACACACACACACACACAATATGAACGTTTATTGCATGGATTAGTACTACCTCGAGTTTCTATATTATAATGATCTCTAGGATTACATAAACATCTCCTAAGAGACTTTTTATTTCCAAAAACAAATTGTGGAACCGTATCTATAAATCTACTCACTTGTACATTAGTTTTAAGTATATTCCAATTTTTTTTGATGATGCTGGTGTACTGATTAATATTATTAGAATGTGCAAAGGACATTCATACTTTATTTATGCTTCTATTTTCTTGTTTATCTTTTTTGTGTCAACTCAGAGAAATAAGGTTTAGCTTTAGTAGTTTTTACTTCTAGAATATCCGATGCTCCTTTTTCTATCATCTCTTTCATATCCCCTACCATCTCCTGTAATGCTTACCTGTTCTTGAAAAGCTGCATTGCTAACATTTAGTCTTGAGGCTCTATAAAATTGATTCTGAACAACATTTCTGAAGATGTATTGTGGATGCATGCTATCCCTGCTAAGTAGATGGTTCACCCTACATGATTTCCTGTAGAGTTTAGTACTTAGCTTACCACTATCATCTTTGTATACAGTAACATCTAGAAAGTCAATACTAGTATCTGACCATTGCACTGTAAAAGTTAAAAAAAATGTGTGCTGTTATTCAGATATTTCACACATTCTAATATCCTTTCTGGAGTACCTTCCCATAAAAGGAACAGGTCATCCACAAATTGTTTAAAAAACAAAATATTAGCATTAAATGGACCACCCAACAGGTGTTCTTTTTCCCATGTAGCCATTACTTTATTGGCATAACTACTGGCACAAGGAGTGTCCATGGCCACTCCATTAATTTGCCAATAAATTGAGTCTCTGAACATGCACACATTATTTTCAAGTACTAATCGTAAAAGTTCCCTTATTTGTACTAACTTATTAGCTTCAAAAGTTGAGTGTTGTTCTATATACTTTATGGCATATTCTATGCCTTTATTGTTCGGAATAGTCGTAAATAACGAAACTACATCCAATGTAGCAAGCAAAAATTTTTTACCTTTAATTAACTGTGAAGTATATAGATAAAGATCTCTAAGAAGATGTTCAGTATTCTTAAGTACAACTTCAGAACTATCCAAAATAGGTCTCAATATATATAGAAATAGGTTCAGTAGCCCATTTATTGCCAGCCACTATTGGTCTCATGGAGGGGGGGGGGTTGATAAAGCCTTACACACTTTAGGTACACCTTGTATCAGGGGAATGAGGGGATGTTCTATAATAAAGTATTGACACAATTTTTCATCAATAATTCCACAATGTTGTATCTCCTTGATTCTAATAATTACTTCTTTCATCATTTGATCTACTGTAGTTTTTGTTATGGGGGTATAAAAAGTTTTGTCACTCAACATTAAAAGCATAGCAGCATCATATTTTTCTCTGTCTAGAATAACTATTTGTCCTCACTTGTCTGCTGGTCTAATCATAATTGCTTGGTTATTTTCTAAGCCTTGTAATGCTACATATTCAGTTTTACTCAAATTAAACTGTTTATGGCTTCTTTTTTATTACTTTTCTTCTGTTTATAGTGTAAGTCATACACATCATTGATAAATAATTCTTCAAATGCTTGTACTATAGGATTCAATTTGGGGACAAAAGTACTAGGTTTCTTAAATATATTCACATTATTATGTGTGTTACTATCTGCAGTAATATTTACAATATTCTCTGCCCCTTCACCTCCGAATATTAATTTACACATCAGGTTACGAGAAGACAATTTTATGTCCAAAACAACATCTGAAATATTAGAATCAATAGTGGGAATAAAAGAAAGTACTTTAAGGACTGACAGTTCTTCTTGAGTCAATACATGTTGAGATAGGTTTAATAATAAGTCTTTGTGTTCATAAAAGTTTTTTGATGTTGTATGGACTCACCCCTGCTTCTTTGTGTTTCCATTTATTTCTCACTAAGCTTCTGCCCCGTCGCTGCCCTCTTCCTCTCGATATAGATCTGTCTCTCGTCAGTAGCGGAAAAACAAGTTGCTATGGACAAGGCATTCGTAAAAAAAGGAATCAAGTTACACTCACGTCCAGGAGAAATTGCTATTTCTGTGTTGTGTGCTTGTGCTGTGGTCGTTATAACTTTTTTACGTGCATCTGGTTGTTTCTCCAATTCCTCTAGCAGCGTGGGCATTCCCAAGGGAACCAACGAGTTACTAGCAGGGCTGATAGTAGCTATCATGTCTGCATCACTTGGTAAGCTGTGTGTAGATGTGTGGACATGTGTTACTGCCATCTGGAGATTCCTCAGTATATCGCAGCCACATAAAGATGTTCCCAGTAATGGCTACATGAGAAAAAGAACATCTGTTGGGAAGTACATTTAATGCTAATATTTTGTTTTTTAAACTATTTGTGGATGACCTGTTCCTTTTATGGGAAGGTACTCCAGAAATGTTATTAGAATGTGTAGAATATCTGAATAACCGCACAGATTTTTTAACTTTTACAGTGCAATGGTCAGATACTAGTACTGACTTTCTAGATGTTACTGTATACAAAGATGATAGTGGTAAGCTAAGTACTAAACTCTACAGGAAACCATGTAACCAACTTGACATTGAGCAAATGGGAACAAACAAATGTATATGGTGAAACTAATGTGTACGCCTCTAACATTTTATTTTGTAAGCATTTTGTGGATGATATTGTTTTGGTCTGGCATGGAAGTGACGGATATCTGCATATTTTTTTTTAATTATTTGAATAATATGGCTGAGTTTTTAAAGTTTGAAATGACTTTTTCTTATATCTGTTTGAATTTCTTAGATGTTGGGTTGCAATTGACATATTCAGCACTAGAAACTTCTATATATAAGAAGGAAGTACAAGTGAATAAATACTTTCACAAGAGCAGTATGCATGCCAAAAGAACCTTTAAAGTGATTGTCAAGAGTCGGTACTTGCGGGCTAGTAGACTGAATACGAAAATGGATGTATGTGAGAGACAGATGCAGGAAATGACAAATGATTTTTTTAGAAAGAGGCTATAGTGTGAATGAATTAGAAATAGCTAGAAATGATACAATGCAGTTAAGAAGTTCGAGGGCTAGACCCTACTTTTCTACTCAAGAAGGTACCTCTTCTACTAGTGATAACTTGGATTCTCCCCAACTCCTGAGGTATTTGATGGCCCTCAGTAGGGCCAGTGAATCAAGAGAACAAATTATTAGGAGTAATTGGTACATTTTGAAGGCCATACCTGGCCATGAAAAATGGCTCCCAAATAAGCCCCTGTTTACATATTGAAATTGTGACAACTTATAAAAGCATTTATGGATGTATTCCTGTATTTAACAAAAAGGGAACTTTTCCATGTCATAATTGTTCATGTTGTTCCAGCATCAATCAAATCTACAGAGTTTATACATCCCATTAGTGGTAGAAAGTATAATTTTTGCTGTACTGCTACTTCCAATACATCTTCGATTATATATCTGGCCACCTGTCAAAAATTTATAAGCTTCTATGATGGAAAATCTATGAGAAGGTTAAGGGACAAGATCATAGAGCACAGGTCAGATATATGTAGGAGGGATCTCACTAATTCATTGGCCCAGCATATTCAGGAAAATGGTGATACACATCAGTTTTGTTTTAGGGTTATACATATTATATATCAAAATGTGAGATGTGGTGATATAGTTAACAGAGTGGACACAAAGGAGTATGTGTGGATTGTCTGTGTACAGGCAGATAAATATCCAGGTCTTAATAAACGGTTACATTGAATTTGATTTTGAAAGCAAAGCAACAAAGAATAAAATAAGCCCATAGGGGGTTATAATGCATAATTGTGCCTATTTAGTTATCTATACATGTGTGTGTGTGTGTGTGTGTGTGTGTGTGTGTGTGTGTGTGTGTGTGTGTGTGTGTATATATATATATATATATATATTATGGATTACTATGTTTTTAAGGAAATTAAATGTTGATTCTAATTATTGTTTTTTGGTAGGTTAACTGTGTCATGTGATGTAATCAACTTGTATTTAAAAGTGCTGGGTTTTATGAACTTTTTTGTAAGACACCTAAGAAGGATATTTTATCCAAAAGCTTTGTTTTTTATTAAAGTACCTGACGTTGTGGAGTTCTGCTTGTTTTTTGTTGCTTGAGCTTAGAAGTCACACAGCCTCAGGTCCAATACTTCAGAAGCTTAACCACTTTATCAGTCGACGATAGCCATCAAAGCAATCTTGTTTACCAGTAGACTTGAAACCATATTTTCCTTACAGAGATGAGATTTTGTTTGACAATGGTATCATCATGAAAGGTCCAAAAGTGATTTTTCCAAAATCCTTACAACACGAGTATATTACCATCTTGCATCGTGGCCACCCAGGAACCAATTCTACTAAAAGATGGGTGAGAGAACTAGTATTTTGGCCTTCTATGTCAAAGGATATTGAGAGAGTACTTTCATCTTGTTCTGTATGTAATAGAACTAAGCCACATCAACAGAAATAACCACTTCAGCTAAACCAGATTCCTGAGCTATCTTGGTTGACAGTAGCTACACACCTTTTTGAATGGAATGGTCAACATTACTTGGTGTTAGACTCTTATTCAAATTGGTTCAAGATTGACCTACTTCCTAATCTACCATCTAATACTGTCATTACTAAGTTGAATCGTCATTTTGCAGTCCATGGTAGTTCGCATAAAGTTATTTCTGACAATGGTACACAGTTTACAAGCCAGCAGTTCGAGATTTGCTGAAGAGTGGGACTTTATTCATGTTACAAGTAGCCCTGAGTACCCACAATCGAATGGTTTGGCAGAATGTGCAGTTCAAAGTGCAAAACAGTTATTAGAGAAGTTGAAACAAGAGGATAGCAATGTTTTTCTGAATCTCCCGAATCTCAGAAATATTCCTCGTGGCAAACATCTTGGTTCATCTGCACAAAGGCTTTTGTCGAGACAAACCAGAACCACACTACCAATTAGTAGCAATCTGTCTGTTCCCTGTGCTAAGAACAACAAAGCAGTAAAAGCTCAACTCATGAAAAGGCTTTTATCTCAGAAGTCCTATTATAATAAGTCCACCAAACTGCTCAATCCAGTATGAGAAGGGTTGATAGTGAGGAGTCAGACGTCCAAAGGTTTTGATCTGATTGGAGTCTAGAAAAGTGTGTTCAGAGCCGAGATCATACATTTTGGAATCGCAAGGAGTAGAATTTAGGCAGAATCAGAAATATTTGGTACTGGTTTCTGAGCATATATTGCAGCATCTTGCCTGCGGTAAAGACTCTTGATCTCTGAGTAGTTATCCAGTGTTCCAGTTGCAGATGACATTCTGGCAAATATCCCTGATTCTGAGAAGATTCCCAAAACTCCTAAAACAGATTGTTCACCAATGGATGTGTTCCTGTTGCTAAACCCAGTCCTAATTGCTATATTACTAGATCAGGTCGCATTTCCAGACCATGTTCCAGATACACAGCAACTTGGACATGACCATTGTGTTTATTTCTCAGTGTCTGTATAACTGCATGTCTTTTCCAAATGTCATTTTATTGGGGGCAATTTACTAAAGAGGGAGGATGAAGATCAGTATGTATGTATATCTTTAAGAAGCTTTACATGGGCTTGCACTTGTGTATAAATACTGAGCACGTGCGAGCCAGACTGCCATTTTGAAGAGAACTGTTGAGATGTAAGCATGCACATTATGTAGTGGTCTGTCAGTTAATCAGTTCATTTATATTTTATGTTGCTGCTAGCCATCCTGATGTGTTTCTCTGTAATAAAGCATATAAACAAATTACCCCACCAGTTCGTCTTGAACCATAACATAGGAGGGGTGACACTGTAGTTGTTTAGATTAGAGAACTCCGTGTTCGTATGCTCACTTTTCCTTGGAGTGAAGAAACTGCACTTTGTCTTAGTTATTTCCCCATTAGTAAAAACTAATATTTCATTTGAAGATTGTGTTCATTTTTTTTCCCAATCATGGGTCAAGAGGCCTTATGATATAACAGCTTTTGTAAAAATGCAGGTTATGCTTAATTAGTGTTAAGATTAATCTGCAGTGGTCATTGTAACTTAATGCATGTTGCCTTCTTAAAAAGGGGATGTTCAATATTGTGGTATATAAGTATACCTTTAAATACTAATGCACTATCTTAAGAGAATCAGCTGTTTTGAAGAAACTGTTTCATTGTCGATCACATGGAAGTTAAATCACTTATGTGTGTCTCTTTCTGTCTTGGCTATTGAGCCTCTTTACAGTCAACTCTCCTTATCTGATTTGGTCAGTCAGTTTCCTTTTCATCACACTGTTTTGGTGTCACCACACTACTCATAATTTCTTCATCAAGCTGCCATGAAGTATTGTGTGTTAGAGGCTTCATCGCAGTCTAGATATGTCACATCTGTATGGCTGCCACTGTCCCACCTTAGTGGTGTCCCAGTCATAAAACTGGGTTAGGCTGGACTGTCTTCTTGTGCTGTACGAAGCCAAGCTAATGCTCATGACCAGGAGAAATGGAATTCAAGGAGAGCAGTACCCCATGGAACGTTTCCCACGCCCTTGCTATGAATATAGATAATACTAACAGATTTAAAACTACCCATCATCTTGCTATACCCAACTTTGTGCAAGGAAAGTACATTGCTATTCTTCAGCTCTGCTGCACCGCTCAGCTTTCAAAGAAGTGAGTGTACAGTTCGTTCATTGATTTATAAAGTATTTACTGTAAGCTCTTTTCTCACTCAGTAGTCTCTGGAATTCTTCTCTGCTTCCTCGCTAATCGCATCCTGATCTTTTCACTTGTCCTAATACATACATTCCCATACAATCACTGTGCCAAAACATTCTGACCCCTCCACACATACATATTAGTAATTCAGTGTCTCACCTCTTCCTTCTGCTTTCATTTACATTTTAAAAATTCGTTTTGCCTATCCCTTATCCCTTTCACCATCAAACCTACATACAAATATCCTTTGTGCTTTTTTGCTTTGATTATGTTGTTTTGTCATTGGCTATTTGAGTCATGCACTTGGGTTTGAAATATCCCAGCTTGACTTTATACTCTGTTTAAAAGCAATAACCAAGCCTTGCACAGAAAAGTGTCACTCTAATATGGTGTATTCCTTTAAAATATTATTGTTCCTGAGTACGGAGTTTATTTAAGAGTGAAACTTATGTTGACGTCTGTTCTGATGAAATCCTAGATATCAAAAAGGACAAAAGCACTTGAGTGGCTTTTTTCCTTTTTTTTTTTTTTAACTAATTAAAGTGTGACTTGCATTTGACTGACCATTTGGAGTGGCGTTTTTGTGCGTGAGGCTTGGTTATTGGTGTGTTTCCTCAAACATGCCTGTTTGTAAGTAGGGTTACCACCTGTCCCACTTTGTGAGGGACAGTCCTTCTTTGGGCAGTTGTGTCCTGCAAAAAAATAAAAAAAATGGCAAATGTCCTGATATTTTAGGACGAAAATATTTCCTAAGTTTTCATTAATAGTTGCATAAAATACTTATTTTTTTATCGTAAACCCCTAAATATTATATGAAATAGCATAAGCAATTCAAATGCTACAAGAATAAGCTTTTATTCTGGCAAAAAAGTGAAGTTCTATCCCTTGTACTGGCCATGGCTATGTTTTGTCCTGCAAAATCTGTCAGTTCTACAAAAAATGTCCAACTTTGAGTCCTTGCAAAGGTGGCAACCCTAATTTGTAAGTACTCTGTAAAAAGTGCTTGTTTTTGGAGAGAATCAGGGGTGTGCCCCTATACAAGATCAGTAAAGCAATGATAGATATAAATCTGAAAGGGATGAAAAGTTTTTGGCCCAAAACTTACATGGCACTACAGCAGTTTGAGTACTGGCATTTGGGAAAAAGAAACCAGTGACAGGACATTAAAATGCACTTATTTTAGATTAAGACCTGGAAGCAAACAAAAGCAATCACATCTGCCTGATGCAGTTTGGGTGAAACAAGTTGATTTTATTAGCAAAACTTCCAGGTCTAGATTTACAATATACACATTTTGCTGGCTTGTTTTTGTTTGGACTACCTAAATTTGCAATGATACTGATGGTTCCCTGGTACATGCACCATTTTCAGTGACTGCATTTGGGTAGAAATACATCCAGGCTTAACATATTTATATTTAAACATTTCGCCTGGGATGGTATACTACATATTATTATGACACCAAAATGAGTAAAAAGGTATCAAATTTCATCTGTCAAACCTGGCAAGCTGTGTAAGACACAGCACTGTATAAAGATTATTGTAAATCTTTTTTTTTTTCCCTAATGCTACCACCTGTATCCTGTGGGTTAGAGGAGTCAAACCTGAGAGTATCGGAGAGGGATTATGTATTTCACCAAAGTTAGCATTTGTTAATTCACACATTCTCAATAATGTATGTTTCTCTTTCCTTAACCAGGGAAAGGTTTATAAAAAAAGACTCCTTTCTTGTAAAGTTCCTTATGTATAACTTACTCCATTGCTGTTGCAATAGTTATTGTTTAAACCTTTTAAAAATACTTTTTTTTCTTGTCATAGCATTCACAGATTCCCTAATCTACATTCTACAATATTTTGCCGTCTCCTTATCAGAGCCCTCTGAGATTCCCAGGTCCTATTACTACTGATGTGGTACACTTAACTGAATGGAGATTAAGCTGTGGACCACTTCTGATATAGTCAGAAACAAAAACAAGTACAAACTAAGTCCTGGATCCCGACTGTATTCTGCATATTTTCTGGATTTAAAGGTGCACTTTGGTATGACTTCATTCATTTTGAGTCATCCCAGGCGACACACCACACCACACCTGACCCTTACATTTGGTATTATGTTAGCCCTCTTGATGATGCTGTTACATGCTCTGTCTTAGAGAGTGGTCTTAATCCAGGAGGATCCCCCTTCAGAAATAAGAATAGCCAGAAATTTGCTCTCTCTCCCCTCCTTTTCTGATCTCTGCTTTCATAAGCTTATTCTTGAACTTTTTTGCTCATGTGGGTCACAGAATGTGTTTGAGTGACCAAGGAGGCTGACTTTTTCCCACTGAATTTTTGTTCTGTGTTTTTGTTTTTTAAAACTATCATCTTTGGCGTATTCATTTTTAAAACTATAGTGTTTGATGTTTTTGGAGAGATTTTTAAATTTTCTTTTTGAATAACCTATCAACATAACTAGCTGATTAACAAGTTTGTGGTAACTGATAGCCCTAGCTTTAGAAGTAATTCTTATGTTTGATTGCAGGTGCTGAATATGACATAGTTGCATGCAGTTTTGATTGAAAAAAAATATATGGCTGGAACTGTTTGTACTAATACTAGCACATTATATGTAGCCCGCTACACACCTGCTAACTTTATAGTCCATTTTGGGATTACTTTCTCCGTGGGTATAAAGAGTAATTTCCTTTTGCATTATCTCCTTCTGAAATGTTGACCAACTGTGTAATTTGAAATAAACAGTATCTTCCACTGCCAGGATGCAGCTAGTTCAAGAATACTGAAAGAAGAAAACAAAGCGAGCTGCACTTCCATGGCTAATACGTCTGTTTTTACACTTGGCATAGTGATTAAAAACAAATCTATTTAAAAGTAAAATAAAATGTAACTGGTTTGAAGTCCCTTAAATTTTAGAAGATAAGCGCTTTCGAAAAATTCTTCCTCAGATGTGTAATTTGAACATATATTTTTAAGTAATTTGTTTACTTCATATAAATGAACGTGGCATTACTGCACTTAATTAAGCTGAATGTAGCATTTTAGTTGCCAATGTAAATACCTTCTGTAATGTATGTGTTTTGTTTTTCTTTAGTGCATAGCAATGGGAGCTTCTGGTGTCTTCATCTTTTCTCTCTCTAGTGCAGCGAATTACAGATGGGCTGTTGTTTTTGTATCTGCTGCAATGGGACTTCAAACTTTCCATAACAGGTATTAACATTTAGGTAAAGTTTTCCTTAAAGTATATGATACAGACACATATTACAAAGTACCAACACATGACATACATCCTGGCTGAGGATCCATATGGATTTGCTATTGTGAAACTGACAAGAGTTTTGTTTTTATGGATGAAAGAATCTGTTTATAACTGCATGTGCGTACTTCCTTCATCTATCTTTTCTTTGGTGTCCTGATAGTATTTGCCATTCACCTAGAAGTTTTCATTAGTATATTACTGTTTGTTAGCTTCTTATTTCAAAGTCATTGTGGTTGAACTCTTTATGTTAGTATGGGAACAAGAGACAGTAGCAGAAGAACTTGTAGTCATATTCTTGTCTACGGTATGATGTGATGTGTTTACTGTTGTGCGTAGTACTGGCTAAATAGCTGTATTACTGCAGTGGAATTTAATGATGTGCAAGAGCGTCTTCTGTGTGGAGGCATACATGAATGGGGCGTGCGTTCGTTGAAGGTTGTGCGTCAGGGCTGGTAACCCAGTATGTAAAAATCCACTACCAATCATTAGCGGACTGGAGTTCAGCTGTGTGGCGACCCCTAACCGGGAAAAGCCGAAAGAGACAAACAAATTAGGAGACTAAGATAGGTTTTCTGCATGGTAGTGGGTCTCTGTTATAGCTTTCTAAAGGTCCTTGATTTTTAAAATTAGTAACGTTAGTTTTGTTTCCTTCAGTTGGCAGATAGGTGGGCTAAAGTACATTGTCCATTTTTCACCCGCATCCATATACAGTATGACAACAGTAATTGAACAAATTAACCTACATTATATGTATTTTTTAGCCTAATAATAGGCAACAACAGTATCAGTATATTAAACATAATCCCATTGAAATCCATCCATATTATTGATAACACTGTCTTGAGTGAAAGGTAGATAGGCAGATGATACTTATGTCAGTATAGCAACTTCATTCAATATTCCCATAAAAATAGGATTTGAGTAATGAGGATTTAAAAGTTCCAATTGGAAACAGGATGATAGTCCTACTGTTTAGGACCTTTGATGGAAGAAACACTGGCACTTCATTTAAGAGAAAATTAAAAGGTAGATAAGTAAATAATGTGGCATTGGAAGACCTACCTAAAGATCCATGTTTTATTACGCACAGTTGTAGATATTGGTTATTGTTGGACATTTTTTTTTGCCTCTAGAGAAGTTTGAAATTGTGAATTTCTTTACATGTTTCAAATGGAAATAACTGACTTTTATAACAGAGTATCTTTGGGCTCTAAGAATATGATATCATTCATAGCTTTTCAGATGTTCATCATATTATTTACTGTTACAATAGTGATAACACTGAACTTCTTCCCCAGAATGCTTGTGAGGCTGAACTTCCAGAGCTTTTCACCCTTTCCTTCTGGCAGGGGAGTTGCTAGCCCACCTGGCAGCAGCCCAAGGAAGTTCAGGAGTAAATGTAAATACTGAACATTGCAGGTAAGTACCCCACTGGGGAAAAGTCCTTCTTTAATAATTGCATTACTTGCAGGAATCACATCTCACATCGAGACTTGTATAATCAGTAATTGTTTCATTCTGAACATCATCTCCTGTCCTCATTGTACTTGGTTAGACTAGAAGACCGTCAAGCAGAAAGCCAGACCTCCCTAAGAGGGCAAAAAAGCTTCACATCTTCTCCATGACTGTCATAGCATCAGCCAAATCATTCACTGTAGTCCTGCATTATAAATGCAAAGAGAAGTTCCCAAGAGAGAAGAAATTTCAGGAGGCCAACCACATAGTCATTTAGTCCAAAAGTCATCCTAGGCTAGAAGGAGTCAAGTCCAGTGAGCAGCTTTTACAGTTCTAGATTTTTACAATTCCCTTCTGTAAGCTGCCTTGCTATCAGATGACGGTACATCCTCCTGAGCTGAAATCTAGCAAGAGGTTGGAGATGCGAATGCCTCTCTGTGGACATCTTGTTCAGTACCTCTATCTTAGTAACTGAGGGTAAGGGTGATATTCCTTCAGTTTTGATAGCAGGGACATCCAGGGCTCAAATATTGATGTCCTCAGTGCCCCACCATGACTAGAGATTTCTAAGGTAGCTATCACTCCCAAGAGCAAGGCTAAGGTGTCTAAGGTGCAGATGTCTGCAGTCCTTGTCTCAGCCAGAGCTGGACAAGACAGCCCACCCCCCCTCCTCCAAGGCCCTCTCACAAGGCTTGATGGAGGACTTGATCTCAGCATTTTGTTCCTTTTCTTGAGGACATGTAGCCACCATTAGAGCAAACTTCAGTGTCAGGTAGGGAACTTGCAAAAGAAAATGGAAACCACCCCCCACAAGGAATTAGACTTCAGTGATTCTGAGACAGATTAACTGACCGATGTGAAACAGATGTCCTCCCCTGTTTCCCATGAGTCTGACACTCTATTCTCTGCCTCCCCACCATAGATTTTTTTTTATTTATTTATAGACAGAGACACCCACAAGAGGATGAAGGATTTCTTCAAATGGAAGCAAGCATTACTGGTTATGCCCAGAAAAGGTGTAGGTTCATAGGTAAATACTAGGCTATCTGCCCATGGGCATTTATAAGCCTAGCCACAGAGTGATGGCTTTCACCTCCCCATTAGATTAGTAACCTGGGCCTCTGTCAACAGGGCTCTTGAAGTGATCCCAGGGTAGAACTTACGATTACCCATCCACTCATCAAGATTTCTCTTGAAGAGGGTCAGAGAGGAGCTCTGTCGAATATGGATTGGGATTCTATTTCAGAGTGAGGGGAGTCGCTAGGACAG
Source organism: Protopterus annectens (assembly GCF_019279795.1). NCBI lineage: Eukaryota > Metazoa > Chordata > Ceratodontiformes > Protopteridae > Protopterus > Protopterus annectens. Next base: position 873,084,222 of record NC_056746.1, on the reverse strand, counting down.
GAATCTATCCATCCAGCATGTCCTGTTTACTGTTGTACATAGGTTCAAGTCACCAGAACGAGTGGTTCTGGGGGATCTCGTTTTTTTGAGGTGAAGCATGTCCATTAGTTCAGGGTTTGACATGGGCCTATAGGTCAGGCATAGGTCTCCTGTGACCAGACGGTAAGTGACTGAGAAGAGCTGGAGCTTTTTTAGTCGTGCTTCATAGGGTAATTGTTTAAGGCCCTTAATCCTCTTAGTGAGGTACTTCTGTGGCCTTTCTAGTTGTTGCAGGTGTCTAGTGAGGTACATCCCAAATGGGGCATTGTATTCTATTATGGGCCTAATGAGTGAGGAGTAAAGGGGCACAATCACCTCCTTGGATCTGGATGAGAAACCCTTTGTGATCAGGTGTGCCACATAGCAGGATTTCCTGACCGTTTTGGCTATGTGGTTATCAAAGGAGAGCATGCTATCTACTTGGGTACCCAGGTCCCTTATTACTTCTTTGTACTTAGTGGATTCCCATCTATGTGGTAGTTTGTAGGTACTTTGTTTTTTCCAAATGGGATTACTATGCATTTTTTGGCATTTAACTTGAGGCCGTGACTTTGACACCAGGTGTTTGTCTCTATGAGACCCTTTTGCAGGATGTCTTTGTCAGCTGGAGAGTCAATTATTGCACCCAATTTACAGTCATCGGCAAACTTGGTTAGCCACAGTCCCTCCGTCTTTGCCTGTACTTTGGAGAAATATATACTGAACAGGAGGCATCCCAGGACTGAGCCCTGTGGGACTCCGCTTGTGACTGGTTTAGAGTCAGACATGGCGTCTGCCACTCTTACCCTGTGGGTTCTGTCTGAGAGCCAATTGGCAACCCATCTCGTGACATGGGGGTTGATATTTAAGCTGGAGAGTTTGTCTATGATTCCTGAGTGTGGGATGGTGTTGAACGCCTTAGCGAGGTCCCGAAATGCTGTGTGGACCACCTTCCCTTCATCTATGGCCTTGGTGACTGTTTTGAAGAAGTCGACCAAGTTCAGGAGGCAAGATCTGCCTTTAACAAAGTCGATCTGGATGGGGTCCAGTGTCTGGAGGTTCCCAATGTCCCTGTTAATGAGCTCCATGATAATGCGTTCCTTGGCTTTGCAGACCAAGCTAGTCAAGCTTATAGGGCGATAGTTCCCAGGGTCAGTTGTGGCACCACCTTTGTGGAGTGGTACGACTGTTGCTGTATGCCATTCTTTGGGCACATAGCCTGTAGAGAGGCTGAGTTTGAATAGTGATTTGAGATGGGGGGTTAGTTCATTTTGAAGCTCGTGTAAGACGCAACCTGGGATAGCATCTGGTCCCATTGATGCTGTGTTTTTGGCTTTTGCAAGGGCTGTCTTTACTTGTGTGCCTGACATATCTGGAGCACCACATTCCTCTGGGATGGGTGCTAGCCCCTTTGGTGGAGGGGGGGGTGAAGTTTGCACTGAACTTGTCAGCCAGGATGTTGGCAATGTCGGTTGGTTCAGTGTATTTATGGCCATTATGTACTAGCTCAGAGCATATCTGAGAGTTTGCCCCTAGACTCTTGACATAGTTAAAGAAGGCATTGTGGTTATCCTTAGAGTCATTGGCTATTTTTCTTTCGAAGTTGGCCTTGGATGATTTAATGAGGGAGCGCAGTTTTTTACTGATGTTAATCAGAGATGCCTTCTTATTTTGGGATTTTGTTCTATCTTGCAGGAGTTTCCTCCTTCTGTTGTAAAGTTTATTTATGGCCGGGGTCCACCAGACTGGCTTCCCCTTTTTTGAGGAGTTGGTCTTGGTTTTACTTGGGATGGCTCGGTCCATGCATTCTTGAAGGTGTTCATAGAATGCACTTGTAAAGGATTCTGCCGATGGGTCATCATTTTCCATTTGATTGGGAGCTTTGAAACTTCCCACCTCGGTCTTGGAGTGTGAAGTTGGCTTTAGAGAAGATTTTTACCTTGATTTCCTTGACTTGGGGGGGGGGGGGTCGGGATGTGGATGTCCAGTGTGATTAGTTTGTGATCTGATCTTACCAATGATGAGTTTACCTCAGGTGTGGAACATAGGTTCCCCATGTTGGTGATGACCAGGTCCAGTATGTTGTCACCTCTTGTGGGAGTGGTGACCAGCTGTTTAAGGGTGTTTGAGTGTATAAACTCAAGGAAGCATTGGGCTAGGGCGTTTGAGCTTGAGTAGTTTTCCCAGTCAATGTTTGGATAGTTGAAGTCACCCAGTAGCATGGTGTTGGGTAGAATCTTCATACTTTCTAATGTTCGCAGGAATGCTGCGTGAGGGTCCTGAGACAAGGTGGGAGATCTGTAGCAAGCTATAAATTGAACAGTCAGTTTACCCGCTGTCAGTTGCACTTGGATGGTCTCAGATTCTGCTTGCTGTGCTACTAACCTGGAGGTGTGGATGTTCTTGATGAATATGGATACACCCCCTCCTTTTGTGTTCCGGCCCTGGTTTTGGGACCTAAAGGTATGGTAGGAGTTCTAGCTTGGCAGTGCTGGGGTGCTCTCTGGAGCCTTGAACTAGGATGTTCTTCATCTCACATTGCTGCAGTCCTTACACTTGGGTAGTCCGCTGTCCTCGGTCGGCCCGAATATCAAAGTATAAGGCTGACGTCGGTCAAGGCGCATTAGACTGACATCAGGACGTCAGGGTACAAATGCGCATGACCGACGTCATATCCTCAGTCTTTTTTGCCGCATGGTCCGATGCAGAAGCAGCGTTGCAAGTGCCGCTCGGCGTTCTGAAATTTTTCGAATTCGGAGTTTCAGACCGAGTCAAAGTTGGCTAAGTACCCCGTTGGGGAATATTTTAGTTTTTTCTTGCCTCAGTGGTTTACCGGATGTCAGAAAAAGTGAATAACTGTATTTCTTGTGGGAAACAGATACCGCATAGAGATTATCATACTTTGTGTATTCCTTGTTTAGGGCCTGAGCACGACGTTGTTGGGTGTCGCTTTTGTGCTAGATTCAATAAGCGCACTATTAAGAGAAGGTTAGAGTGTGCCAGGTTAGTCTTGAAGCGGTGCAATTATAATATGCCGCCGGATGCTCCGACGTCCGCTTCTTCGAAGAAGGGCAAGGACAAAGCAGCTAAGCCTAGGCAAGAAGAGCCGTCCGTTCCGGACGCCGGTTCTTTAGAGGTGTCGGTGGAGCCGGGGGTTCCGCCGGAGGTTTCTCTGGAGTCCCAGGGGGAGACTTTGTTATTGCAGGATGTGGCCTCTCAGGAGGCAGGTCAGGCTGAAGGGGCTTCTCAGGTTACTGTACTCCCCTCCCTTCCTAGGGTGGTTAGGCCCTCTCCTTCTGTCTCCAAGGCTTCTCCCAGAGGCAGGCCAGGTTTAGCTTCAGTTGGTGTCACCCCTAGTTCTTCAGGATCTGTGCCCAAGAAGCATATGCTTAAAATGGCAGAAGATTTGATTACTTTGATTAGAGGTTCTTTGCCCCCTCCTGATAAGAGACCTAGGGTGGAACCTGAGTTGGGGAGTTTTGAGCAGGCTTCGGATGTTTCAGAGTCTTCGGCTGAAGACTTGCAGGAGTATTCTCCTTATTCTGATTCTGATGTGGATGATTCTACTCCTTCTGCTTCTCCTCCTGAGGATTTTTCATTTTCAGAGACTCTTCATTCCATGAGGGAGCATTTTAAGTGGGAAGGTCAGGACTTCTCTGATTCCAGGAAAAGGCTTAGGGAATTTTTGTTTTTACCCCAGCATAGGCCTTTGGCTATACCTCCTGTTCTGGATGCTGTGGAAGATGTGTTTGCAGAGGCTTCTCTTAATCCTGATTCTTTGCCTCCTGCTCCTGTTAAACCGGATAGGTATTACAGGGTGCCTGAAGCTCATAAGTATCTTTTTAAGAGTCCTAGGGCGGACCCAGAAACTGTTAGTCAGGGGCCTAAGGGTGTTAAGGCTTCTGTTGTTAAAAATCCGGTTCCTCCAGATAAAGAGGCCAGGGCTTTGGATAGATGGGGAAAGAAAGTCTATACTTCTTCCACCCTAGCTATGAGGGCTTTGAATTGCCAGTTTCACATGTTGAAATACCAAAACTATCTACTTTCTCAATTGAAGTCTAAGGTAGATGCTCTGGCGGAAGGTATTGAGTGTAAAGAGTTACAAGATTTAGTACATGTTTCTGAACAGGTGGGTAAACATTCTTTGCAATGTGGTTTTGATGCTGTACAGGCCTCGTCTAGGGTGGCTGCCACTGGGTCAGTTCTTCGCAGGCACGCCTGGCTGAGGGATCAGAATTTATCTGACCATGTTAAGACAAGGATTTTAGATGCTCCTTTACAATCTGATGTGTTGTTTGGTTCACCTGTTGAGGCAGTCTTAAAGAAAATGGAAGACAAGGCTAAGTCTATGCAGACTGTTAAAGATTTTTTGCAGGTTCAGCCTCCGAAGTTTAGTAGAAATTGGCCTACCAAGGGGTGGACGTATCCTTCTTATGATTCCCAGTCTAGGGGTAGATCTAGACGTGGTAGGGGCAGAGCTCAGGGCTCTTTCAGGCCTAGAACAGGGAGTTCACCTGCACAGTCTTCGGGTGAGGGCAGGGGTCAGTCCTTTCGTAAACAGACCCAATGACCTACCTTTTCAGCTGCCAGAGCCTTCTCGTCTGGCAGCACCTTTAGGAGGAAGGTTGGCACTTTTCAAGGAAAATTGGAATTTCATTACCCAAGACAGATGGGTATTGGATAACATACACCAAGGTTACAGGTTTTATTTCCATACCTTGCCTCCTTTCAAAGGCATGCCAGACGTTCCTCCTCAGCAAAGAATAGAGGCTCACAAACAAATTTCTCTGTTACTTCAAATAGGGGCCATACAGCCGGTCCCTATGCCAGAAGTGGGCCTAGGATTTTATTCTCGCCTGTTCCTAGTACCAAAGAAGGGGAACACGTGGAGACCAATTTTGGATTTATCTATCCTCAACACTTATCTGGACATTCCCAAGTTCAAAATGTTGACGTTACAACAGCTTTTACCTCTGCTGGGCAAAGATCATTGGATGGTAACTTTGGATCTCAAGGAGGCTTACCTTCATGTTCCTATCAGACTGAGTTGCAGGAAGTATCTGCGTTTTCGGGCTGGGACTTCTCATTATCAGTTCTCTGCATTGCCCTTTGGCTTATCTACTGAGCCCAGAGTGTTCACGAAAGTTCTGGCTCCAGTGATAGCTTTCTTCAGGCTAAAAGGAATACAGATCTATCCTTATTTGGACGATTGCCTGATTCTGGCTCAAGGAAGGGACGAGCTTCGTCATCATTTGGAATATGTGATAGCAGTGCTAAGATGCCTGGGGTATTCTGTGAACGAAATAAAGTCCAGTCTAGTACCCTCTCAGGACATGTGCTTTCTGGGTGTAAGACTGAATACAGCATCCCAGATGGCCTTTTGACCCCGGACAAACAAAAGAATCTTTCCCTTTACTTTCATCAATTGTCTCATCAGTCCAGGCTGACTGCAAGGACAGTCCTTCAAGCCTTGGGGTTCATGGCATCTTGTATTCTGGTGCTTCCCAATGCCAAACTGCATATGAGGAAGCTACAATGGTATCTCAAAACGTATGGACACAGCACTGCCAGGATCTGGACACTGTCATTCAAATAATACCTTGCATTCAAAAGGAATTTTTGTGGTGGGCTCAGGAATGTCACCTAAACAAGGGACTCTCTGTGACCCGGCCAGAGGCGAGTCAGATTCTAACGACAGATGCCTCAGACAAAGCTTGGGGAGCTCATCTAAATGGAAAGTGGATACAAGACAAGTGGCCTGCCAGACTACAACATCTACATATCAACTTGAAGGAGATGTTAGCAGTCCAGTTTGCATTAATAGCTTTCAAGGATTTACTTCTTCCAGGGCAGGTGTTGATTCTAACAGACAACACAACTGTCATGTGGTACATCAACAAGCAAGGGGAACACATTCTTATCCTCTATGCAGGCAAGCAATGATTTTGTGGGAGACTGCTCTCAGTTTACAGCTAAATCTTCAGGCAAGGTTTCTGCCGGGAGCACAGAACTCCTTAGCAGATGTGTTGAGCAGACGAATTATGGATCCCCACGAGTGGAAATTGGATCCTCATGTATTTCAGAAATTGACAGTGTCATGGGGAACTCCAGACATAGATCTGTTCGCTTCTCCACTAAACCACCAGCTGCCAAAGTTTTGCACGAAAGGTTTCATCCCACAGCTTGGAAAGTGGATGCTCTTTCTTTCAATTGGAGCAATCTTCATGTGTATGCCTTTCCTCCTCTGCCTCTCCTCCCAAAGGTACTTCTAAAGGTCAGACAGGACAAGCCAAAGATGATTTTAATAGCTCCAGATTGGCCTCGACAGCACTGGTACCCATTACTGAGAAGTTTGGTACGGAGCCTCCATGGCCTTTGCCTTGATTCCACACCTGTTGTCTCAGGAGGACAGTCATTTACTCAATGTCAAGCTTCACTCTCTTCACCTAACAGCCTGGCATATTCTGTTTTGAACCATAGAGGGTCTCAACTTCCACAGCAAGTTTTGAATGTTATTTTGGAAGCTAGAAGGCCTAGTACAAGGAAAGTGTACGCAGATAAATGGAAGAGATTTTTATTTTGGAGTGCAGCAAAGGATTTTGATGTTTCTGAGCCTAATTTAAGTGTGGCTCTTCAATATCTTACTGAGTTACTGGACAAAGGGTTGTCCTTCTCTTCTATTAAGGTTCATGCTGCAGCAATTTGGCTCACTATGATTGTGACCCACCATTGTTTTCTCATCCTTTGTTCAAGCAATTTCTTAGAGGGGCAAAGAATATAAGACCCCACGTGAGCTCCTACTCCTGCTTGAGATCTCAATTTTGTGTTGGAGAAACTCACTCTACAACCTTTTGAGCCTGCAGCTACTACCGAGTTGAAATATTTATCATGGAAGACTGCTTTTTGTTGGCCATTACCTCTGCAAGATGGTTTTCTGAATTGCAGGCCCTTATGGCGGTTGAGCCTTTCTTAATTTTCCATAAGCATAGGGTATCTTTGCACTAATCCTTCCTTTATGCCTAAAGTGGTTTCTAGTGTGGCTTTAAACCAAACTATTCATTTGCCTACTTTTTATGCAAATCCCCAAAATAAAGGGGAAAAGATTTTGCACACTTTAGATGTACACAGGCAGTTGCGATATTATTTGAGCAGAACTAAAGGGTTCAGGCAGTCTCAGCAGTTATTTGTTTCTTTTGCTTTGAGTTCTCAGGGCAAGCCTGTGTCAAAACAAACTATTTCTAAGTGGATTGGGTTTTGCATTGCTTTCTGTTATTCCCATCATGGCAAGGAGATTCCAGCTGGGATTAGGCCTCATTCCACTAGGGTTACTGCCACTTGACAGCTTTTTAAGGGGTGGCAACTAAAGATATTTTGGAGGCAGCTACTTGGAGTTCAGTGCATACTTTCTCTAAGCATTATCACCTTCCACTTTACTCTAAATCTAGGGCTGGTTTTGCCACTGCTATTTTACAGGGCATTTTGGCAGCTCCTGCTTCTTTATAGTTTTGCCATCCTCCCTTACCTCTGCTTTGGGATTCTACCCAAGTGTAAGGACTGCAGCAATGTGAGATGAAGAACATAGTACAGTTTTGTACCTACCATAAATGTAGATGTTCGAAGATCCACATTGCTGCAGTCCAATTTACCCTCCCTCCTTCCCCTCTGTAGTTAGAGGCGGTTGTGTGGGTTGGGTTGTAAATATTGTGTATATTGTATATATTGTACATATTATTAGTGCAAGGGTGGTTGGTTGGTTGTTTGCTGTCTTTTGGTTTTGACCTTTCTTTTTAGGGTCTTCTGACATCTGGGGCAAGAAAAGACTGAGGATATGACGTCGGTCATGCGCATTTGTACCCTGATGTCCTGATGTCAGTCTAATGCGCCTTGACCGACGTCAGCCTTATACTTTGATATTCAGGCCGACCGAGGACAGCGGACTACCCAAGTGTAAGGACTGCAGCAATGTGGATCTTCGAACATCTACATTTATGGTAGGTACAAAACTGTACTTTTCTGTCACTGCACATATGTCGATTTCTTCCATACTAAGGAGAGCCTTGAGTGCGTGCATTTTGAGGTTTAGACTTCTGGCATTGAGCAGCATTACCCTCAGTTTCTGTTTATTATTGTTGTTTATGGAGGCAGGTTTGTCTTTTGAGCCTTGCCTAAAAAAGGCAGTATTGGGGAGGCAAGAGTCTTGGCCAGTATTCGAAAGCCCAGGGGCAACAGGTGCAAGCCGTCTCTGGCGAAGCAACGTGGCTTGTCAAGCATGTCGTCCCAGGCTGACGAGTACTGGATCCCCTTTGAATGACACCAATAGTTTAACCAATTGTTGAAACTGATAATTTTTTCTTCGTATGCTGGCATCATTTTGGGTGAGGGCTGGATGCTACTCAGAGTCAGAGTCATACCAGCCTGGGCTACATGGTCAGAGAGTTCCTCCACGTCTCTTTTCATGTAGTCCAGGGAGGTACGTCTCAGGTCATTTACGCCAACATATACAATGACAGAGTCATATTTGTACTTGTTGTGGAGTGACCTGAGTGCATGTGTTATGTGGCGGATTCTGGCACCCGACAGGCAACTTACGGTAACCTTCTCCTTGTTCAGTCTAGTGAGTGGGACGTCTGTGTGCCTGATGATAGAATCACCGATTACTAGTGTGTTAGGTGTGTTATTTAGCCTTAGGGGCTGTTTTTGCTTGGCACACTGACATTGTGACGTATGTGTTACCTGGTTTCTGTTGTTGGTGGGAGTTGCTTGGGTGTATGCTTAGGAGGTCTCTGTTGTTTAGGCAGGTTCTTATTTAGAGCCTCCGAGTATGTTTTTGCGTGTTTCTGAGAGTTGTTTTCTGGTGCAGCTATGGCTGGTCTATGTGAGTCTGGTAATGTGGTGCTAGTGTTGCCCTTCTCCTTGTGACTGGTTGATCCAGTCATGGGTTGAGAGAGCTTAGCCTCCAGTTTGGCTGTGTAGCTGCATTTCTCACATATGTGTGTGTTGGTTGGGAGGAGGGAGGGGGTTGTCTGTGTACATGAGGCAATTGTAACATTGCCTCAGGATGCCCAGATTCACCAGCTGGACAGGGGAGCACACCTGAAGCTGTCCCTTGAACATGCCTGAATAGATGGTTGAGACTGTATCGTTGACTGGATGAGTAAAGAGCCTTATACTTCCTGAGTATAGGGCTGAAGTGCAAGCTGTAAGCTAGTGCTAGTTTTAGTGAGTTTTAGTAAGTGCCAGTCTTAAATTGCCTTATTTCTAGTGCTGGGTTGAAGTGTTTCAAGTTTCAAGGGCAAAACTGAAGTACAGACTTCGTGGAGCCTGGAATAGTTTAACCGCAGCTAAACAGCGCTGCATGGTGTGCAAACCCGTGCAAAACCACGCTAAGCGGTTTTTATACCAGGGAGATCAAAAAGGATAGAAATTAGCCCAAAATGGCTAATGAGCTACAGGTTGCTGGGCTGGGACCACTCCTACAGGGGCAGATGGGCTGCTCAGAGTTCCCTCTCTCACAGTGAACAAGGAAGCCACCTAACTATCCAAGTATGATATGGGCAACACAGGAACCTTTACCAGAGTCCTGGATTCAGCAAAGCCTGAAAATTGGACTAGACTAGTTCAGAAAGGCGGGAAAACAAGGAATTTTTTTGTGTTTTTTTTTTTTTCAGAAACAACAGAAATGCAGAGCTTAAATTACTTTAAATACACAGAGGAGGCTAGCACACTTGATTGTGTAGCCTGCAACTGTGTTACAGGTAACTTAAATGCAAAAACGACAAACAGCAATTTTTTTCAAGTGCAACAAAGAAATAAGTACAGTAAGCAATGCAGATATCACTAGGGATCCACAGAAGAGCTGAAAAGCCGCGTTTTAGGTGGAATTAGTGTTTCAGGGAAACAACAAGCAAAAACAATACTTAAGTCCAAAGTCTCTCTTTTGTCTCTCGGCCGCTTGTAGGACTCTGCAGGGCACCATGAGAAGCTTGCTGAGCTGTATACAAGCGCAAAATTCCACTAAGTGGTTTTTATACCAGGGAGATCAAAAAGGATAGAAATGAGCCCAAAATGGCCAATGAGCTACAAGTTGCTGGGCTGGGACCACTCCTACAGGGACAGATAGGCTGCTCAGAGTTCCCTCTCTCACAGTGAACAAGAAAGCCACCTAACTATCCAAGTATGATATGGGCAACACAGGAACCTTTACCACAGTCCTGGATTCAGCAAAGCCTGAAAACTGGACTAGACTAGTTCAGAAAGGCGGGAAAACCAGGAATTTTTTTGTGTTTTTTTTTTTTTTCAAAAAGAGAAAAGAATGGCAGGACACTGCTGGATTACTCCTTCTTTATTAAAACAACCAAAACAGGCAAAAACAATACTTAATCAAGTCCAAAGTCTCTCTTTTGTCTCTCAGCCGCTTTTAGGACCCTGCAGGGCGCCTTGAGGAGCCTGCTGAGCTGTATACAAACGCAAAACCACGCTAAGCAGTTTTTATACCAAGGAGATCAAAAAGGATAGAAATTAGCCAAAAATGGCCAATGAGCTACAAGTTGCTGGGCTGGGACCACTCCTACAGGGACAGATAGGCTGCTCAGAGTTCCCTCTCTCAAAGTGAACAAGGAAGCCACCTAACTATCCAAGTATGATATGGGCAACACAGGAACCTTTACCTCAGTCCTGGATTCAGCAAAGCCTGAAAACTGGACTAGACTAGTTGAGGAAGGCGGGAAAACAAGGAATTTTTTTTTTTTTTTTTTTTAGAAACAGAAATGCAGAGCTTAAATTACTTTAAATACACAGAGGAGGCTAGTGCACTTGAGTGTGTAGCCTGTGACTGTGTTACAGGTAACAAATGCATATACGGAAGCTTCTTGGTTTATCAGAGCCAAAACTTTTAACTGATCATCCACTGTTTGAAGCTTTGGTGGATACATTCGCCAGTGCATCTTTGGAGTGAAAATCCTAGTTGCAGCTCCATCTGTGTTCATAGTTTGCAGCAAGGAGTCTGCTTGTGTTCAACACAGAATCTCCATTCCATTTACAAGGAAATAATGTACTGGACAACTTTGAGAAGGTGGTCTACACCTCTGACACCGTAGCCTTCAAGGCTGTGAGTTGCCAAGATCGCTATTATAATTCCCTGGAAATATCTTGTTCTAACTAAAGGACAAGGGTGAAGAGATGTCTGTTTCCTAAGAAATAAAATGCTGGAACTTTGCAGCCGTACCTCCCATAACTAGCAAGCACCGTTTCAAATGTGGGTATGGTGTAAAGAATGCATCATTCAGGCTGTCAACAATGGGATCATTTATTAGGAAAAATGCCTGACAAAGGGTCCAGCCCTTGCCAGGCCATGTTAAAGCACTTCTTTTCATTGCCTCTTTAGTAAAGGAGCTGCTATTTCTGATCACCTGATGAACAAGTTAAGAAGTGGGAGGAAATGTTGAAGGGCAGTACAGTATGTGATGCAACTGTTTCACTACCCTGCCAAGACTGGTAGAAATGATCCCACTAAGATCCTGCCCTTCCATCAGAGGCAAGACCAGGTAAGCAGCCATAAGGAAATAAAAGCCAATTCAAAAAAAAAAAAAAAAAGCAAACTGACCATAAAATAAAGTCTGGGTACCAGCACATCACTAAGAAACAGCTGTGACTCAGTAGAGCTCCTCCCTCCCCCTCTACCCTCATATTCCTTCCCAAACATTTCCTGTCTCATCTCTACCCTAAAAAATAGCAGCTATTCTTTGACTGTCTACAAAGGAGTTGGAGAATATCACTCAGTACACTTGCGGTCTAAAAATCTTGGGGTAGGGATACAAGTTCCATTTCATAAGACCATGGTTCTAAGGCATTCTCCACGCACCCAGAGAACAAAGACCACTAATCAAAACCATTGTACTGGACCTTTAGACTGTGGGGTTATAAGGGACAGTACCAGAGCAGATCTTTTCTTGGGACTAAAATGAGTCCTGAGTAATCACCTGTCGATAGGTGATTACTCAAGACTGATTTTAGTCCCAAGAAAAGATAGCACTTTGAGATTAATCTTAGGCTTATCATGACTAAATACATTTTTAAAAGGCAAAAGTTCAAAATGCTACCTTTGCAAGGTCTTCCTGCCTCTTATCGTCCCTCATACTTTCATGGTTACCCTACACATGAAAGTTACCTGCCTTTACCTGCCTATAGCCAGAACAGAGAGGCAGTACCTGAGATTCAAAGCAGATGGTGCCCGCTACCAGTATACTTCCTTACCTTTGATTTATCTGCTGTGCCAGTTATATTTACAAAGTGCTTGGTTCAAGTTGTTGCATGCTGCAGAACCAAGGGCACTGAAGTTTTGCTTTGATCCTTGAAGGTGGAATTTTTTATTCAAATTAAAAGTTTATTTTTCTTTTTGTTTTGATGTTAACAATTGAAGTTTTTTAACCCATATAGATAACAGGTTCGCAAGAACAGAATATTCCCAAGTCTGATTCAGAACTGGCAAGTCCCAACCAATTAGAGTTTATGGTAGTACAGTTGTTACTAAGGCCAGAGTCACTGAACTGATTACAGAGTATGGGGTTGGGCAAGAAGTACATTATCTGACTAAGGTTTCTCATTGAGATATGCCATTTGATTTGTGCAGACAGGTCATGGCATTAGAAACTAAAGTGAAGAACTGATTAGAGTGTTTTAAGTCTGTATAGCAAAAATGGTAAGCACACTGGCAAATACAAGTTTATTTCAGAAGGGGATTCTTTGATAGGTGAGGTACAGTTTTTGTTTTAGCATGAATATGTTTTTCATGACTATACAGCAGAGTCGCACTTAAAAATGTAATGTCTGCCCTTTAGCTGTCATTTGTAGTGCAGGATGCATTTATTCACTTGTGTGGTTATTATATTAGCTGGAGGTAGGGCTTAGTTTACATTATGCCGTTAACAGATAAAGTTTTAGAATGCACTGTGGAGGCTTAGAGGCATTTTTATACAAATGAACACGCTGACTGTCCCTTTATGTGTTAATGTCAGGATAACGGCTCTGGCAAAAATTATGCTTAAGCTGAATGGGTACAAGATCTTTGGAAGCACGACACACAAACACATTGCAGGAGCCTGAGTGAACCTAGCTGGGGTATGTTGGTTGGTATAAAAAAAAAATAGTTCTGATGTACAGGTCTAGCCGCACACCATATAGAAATAACTAGTGATGTCTAAATGCTGCTACATATGCTAGCTTTCACTCATTTGCTGGTATCCCTGGTGCTTGTATCACGATTGCTCAGACATAATAGCTCAGAGGTTACTTTTGTTCATGTGCTGTTACTTGCTTCACTTAGGCGAAATGCCTTGTAATATGAATTTTGACATATGTTGATTGCTGTGATCTTACAGCCTCACAGAAAAGCAGTGATTCAATTTTTAATTTGCCTGTCAGTGATTGCTCTTTCTCTGTGGTGCACTTACCACAAAGTAAGAATACTAAGGGGGGAGGTGAGGATGAAGGCTCCATATGAGGGCCCTGCAAAATCTGTTTTTTTTTTCCAGAATCTGTCTTTGCTTATAACTGACAAGTACAAGTACATTTCTGAGCTTGAACTAACACGTGTTAAAAACAATACACTTTATTCAGCCATTCCTACTGTATTTGTGCCTATTCCTACTTTATTTTGCTGCTTTTACTCTGGTGTTCAACTGCATTTATTCTGCCGCATTTATTACTACTTGTCAGTAGCCTGATTAAATTGAGGACAGTATTCTACTGGATTGCTGCTTTATTTAAACTGTTTTTTTTTTGGCTTTTGTGATTGTGATCTTATGTACTTTGGATTTCTGGTGCTCCTGCGTTTGGTAACATAGGCTGGATTCAGACTTCACAAATCTAGAGTGTGTTGTATCACTTGAGCACTAAAACTAGCTCTTCACTGAGATACTAAAAGATCTGAGGCATCCATTGCTCCCAAGTAACTTTAAGTGCCTATTTTTGCTCTCGGAAAACACTTTTAATTTTATTGGCATTCTACTATCTCTCTGAATTGTCTGAACCATTTTGTTTGCCACATTTCACTGTGTACTGTACTAGTTCAGCTGTAGCATAGCCCTTTCCAGGTTTACTGTTTCTGGGTCTGTTTTGTAACTTCTGAGCATTAAATTCAAGCAGTCTTTGTTGGAGAGGGCCCTTCTGTACCCTTGTGAGAAGTGAGTGCAGTCTTGGGCCCATCTAATTGAGGGTGACTGGACTAGAGCTCAGAGAGAGTGTTCTTATTTGCTAGTTCAAATTAAAAGGGTTATTTTTTGTTTTATTTAAGCCCTGCATTTGTGCTTGTTTGTATGTAGTGCAGCATCGTGCACTGCCCCGTAGTGGTGGTTACAGTGGGGTTATAGACGCAAAGGTTTTTCATGGCTCTGCTTTACTGTCAGGTGGAACACTAAGCCTAGCCTCAGAGGTACCAACATACCTCTCACACACTTAGCCATTCCTAAGTGTGACCTCTTTTCCTGACCATATAAATTTACGTAACACTATGGACATACAATTTCCCACAGTTTCTCCAGTCATCTTGGTCGACACGGGCATCTTGAGGCAGTATAGCAACTGCCTCATTCTCATCAACAACTCTCTACTCCTAGTCCACACAAAGTCAACATGTGAGAGATGGAGCTATATTAACAACCTTGAATACATGCTGTCTCACACACCAGTCAGTACATATGATAATGAGCGGGTTGTCAGCATGCACACCTCACCTCCTACTCCACCCAAATCACACATACCTACATATGTGGAGGTCCTCACCAGAAACGTACCTAAACAGCAGAAACCTTCCAAACACAAGCACGCTACACATAATACTTCCTCTGCAGATCACAATACACATAATAGCTCCTGCATCAGTGTCTCACCTGTCAAGCCCTTAAGGCAAAACCCAAAACCAAACATATTAGTCACAGGTGATTCCATCGTGAGACACACAGATGTCCCTCTCACCAAGCTGGGTAAAGAAAAGGTTATGGTCAGCTGTCTGTCAGGTGCTAGGATCTGCCATATCACACATGCACTCAAGTCTCTCAAAGACAGGTACTGTTGTGACTATGTCATAGTTCTTGTTGGTGTGAATGACTTGAGATGGGTCCATATCAGAAGGACAAAAGCGCAGGTAAACGAAGACCACATCACCTAGAGTATGTCGCCGACGGAACGAATCCCCGACAACGGTACGTGAATGTATTATAGAATGGAATACATTCCCGTTTCTGTAATACCACCGAAAACCACAATACAACATGTATAGCAGGGGGGGGCAAGCCCCCCTGCACTCCCCATGTGGGGGGCTGCACTCCCACACCCTCCCTACTTAAATATACCAACTCCGAGATCGCACTACAGTGAGGGAATGAGACTAACTCCCAGTCCAAACTACTTACTGTTGTCAGGGATTCGTCCTTTCGGTGAAGTCGTCTCGATGATGTGGTCTTCATTTACCTATGCTTTCATCCATCTGACATGGACCCCTTGAGACGTACCTCTCTGGACTATAGGAAGAGAGATGTGACTGAGCTCTCAGACTTTGTCTCACGCAGGTATTTCCCAAGTCTTAAGCAGCATTTTACCTTCACCTAAGATGATGCCTCAATACAAACAGAAAGAGAATGACTTCAATAATTGGCTTAGTTTCTGGTGTCATTCTAAGGGGATACAATGTCTGTCAGCCTGGGATGATGCATTGCTAGAGATGGTCTTCTGTCATCCCTGGTATTTTGGATACTGGCTAAGGCTCTTGCCACCCCCATAGTGCCTTTTTTAAGCAGTGCCTCAAGGTCAAAATTCCCAGTGTAAAAACTACATCTAAAAACAAACTCAAGGTTATGCTGCTAAACGCTAGGAGACTTAACATGAAACTGCACTCACTGGAAGCAGTCCTCACCTTAGAAGACATAGACATTTGTGCAGTCACAGAGACCTGGTTCAAGGCTGTGGAGAGCACCCCAGCCATACAATTCTACACCTCCTTCCACACATTCAGACCACGAAATGAAGGCGTGAAAACTAAAGGAGGTGGTGTATCGATATTCATTAAAGATGAATACACCTCCTGATTGGTTAAACAGTATGATTCCCTGGAGATACTTCAGGTGCAATTAACTGTTGGTAGGACACCTTTTCAAGTCATTGCCAACTACAGGACCCCCTCCTGAATCAGGACACCCTCTCTGCCTGTTTGGATCTACTTGAGTCTATCAAGATACATCGGAACACCATGGTTTTGCGCTGCATTCACTACCCATCCATTGACTGTGTAAATTACTCGTGCTCTAACTCACTTGCCCAAAGGTTCCTCGACTTTGTTAACTCCAGTGCCCTGGACCAGTTGATTGACACCCCCACAAGGGGTGCCAACTTCCTGGGTCTGATGCTTACCAATATGTGTGACTACTGTAGCACCCCCACTGTGAGGCCTTCCTGAGATCTGACCACAGATCAGTCTCGTTCAAAGTAACTATCGCACCTGACCCCCTCCAGCCGCAACTAAACTAAAATCTTCTCCAGAGCAGACTCTAACCTCTTATAGGATGGTATAACTAGCTTTGTTGCACCGCCCCTTCAGATGGAACTGGCAGCTATGTCGAGTTCTACACCAGTGTTTTATACAAACACCTGTATAACTGCATTGACTCAACCGTACCTGATAGAACCAAAACAAGTCCTCAAGGAAGAGCAAACCTTCCTGGTGTACAACTGCTATTAACAGGCTTTACAGTAAGAAGAAGAAATTTCTAACAGTAAGAGGGAGCAAGCCCTAAACTGCAAACAATCTCTTCTCAGCTTAAACAAAGAAATTAGACTTCTTGAAGTCCTCCAAAGCAAACTACAAATCTAAATTAGCTTTCTCAACTACGGACATCCATAAGGAATCCTTTAGTTACATCTGTAACCTAAAAGGAAAGGCCCAGATTTGTGCTGAACTGGTAGTTAATGATACCACATATACTGAGCCTGTGGACATAGCTAACCTGTAAGCCGACAAGATGTTCTTCGTGTTTCACTGTTGGAGTCATCACATTTGGGATATCTGCTTGCAGTAGCCCTCAGTCGGCCTGATTATTAAAGTCTTGGGTCCTGCGTCGGTTGCGGTCTTATCTTCCATGACGTCAGGTAGTTGGGGTATAAAACATGCAGCCGACACCATTACATTAGTCTTTCTTGCCATGTGGTGCCCGAAGCAGAAGCAGTTCGCAAGTGCCGGTCGGCCGACTCCTGAAATTTTTGTTTTTGAGTTTTAGAACCGAAGTCTTCAACTAAAGCTAAGTACCCCATTGGGTAAACTTTTTCTTGCTCTTAACCGATGTCAGTAAAAGTCAATAATTGTATTTCTTGTGGAAAGCAAATACCTCAAAGATTTTCATTCGTACTGTATTCCTTGCCTAGGCGTACATCGCTGTCAGCTTTGTGCCTTATTTAAACAACAGACTATTCGTCGTCTGTATATTTACGCTTCTAAATATTTTGGTACTTGGTTCAATTACCCAGATATGACTTCGGTAAGCCACCCCGACTACCGGCATTCTGAAAAAATGCAAAGATAAAGACAGAGACAGGCCGCCTAGGTCCAAAGCTGTCAACGACGCTTCTCCTAAGCTAGTCGCCAGTTCACCGGTACTCAGTGAGGTGCTTTCGCAGCCCCTGATACCCGCTACTTCAGATTCGTAGGCCTCTACTGAGACCCATTCAGAGTCCGATATGCCGCAAGATGTTTCAACTGTGGAACCTGCGGATGTCTTTACCTTGGATGGGTCCAGAGCCGCTGTGCAGACACCGGCGTCTGAGGGTGTATTCAGGCCTACTGACTTGCATATTAAACCAAAGCCATCTACTTCAAGGCCTAAAACTCGATCCATGCCTAGAAAACCAACGCTCAGACCGCATGGTCAGGCCTCTATGCCTAAAAAAAAAAGTAATAAGAATGGCTGAAGACCTTATTACTTTAATCAGGGGAAGCCAACCTTCCCCCTCTAAGAGACCTAGGACTGAATTTGCTTGTGATTCTTCTGATCAGAATTCTGAAATTTCTGTTTCTTCTGTTTCTTCTGGTGACCAGAATTTACCCTTATCTATCTATGAGGATTCTGATGCAGAGGACTCTATTCCCTCTGCTTCCCCTCCAGAGGATTTCTCTTTTGGTGAAACCTTGCATACTCTTAGGAAGCATTTTCTCTGGGAAAGCAAGGATTACTTTGATTCTAAAAAGAGGCTTAGGGATTTCTTACTCCTGCCACAACACAGGCCTTTAGCTATTCCCCCCTGTACTGGATATTGTTGATGATGCCTTTTCGGAATCTAGCTTGGCCCCTGACTCCTTACCTCCTGCTCCCAGAAAACCAGATAGATATTACAGGGTTCCTGACTCTCACAAGTTCCTCTTTAAAAATCCTACTGTGGATCCTAAGACCATTTCACAGGGACCCAAGGGCATTAAGGCTACTACTGCCAAAAATCCCACCCCCTCTGATAGAGATTCCAGGGCACTGGATAGATCAGGGTAAGAAGGTATACACTTCTGCAACCTTGGCAATTAGTGCCTTAAACTGCCAGTTTCATATGTTGAAGTATCAGCAGCATATTACTGGATTGCTTAAACAGAAAATGATGTTGATTCCTGACTGTGCTGAAAATAAGGATTTACAGGATTTAATGCATTCTGCTGAACAAGTTGGAAAACATACTTTGCAATGTGGTTTTTATTCACTAGAGGCATCTTGCAGGGCTGCTGTCACTGGGTCTGTACTTAGAAGGCATGCTTGACTTAAGGAGCAATCTTTGTCAGATCATGTTAAAGCTAAATTGCTGGATGCTCCCTTAAACCAGGACCGTCTGTTTGGTAACAAAGCAGAAGAAGTACTTAAAAAGATTCTATGCAAACTGTTAAATATTTCCTGCAAGTACAGCCTCCAATATTTAATAGGCATTGGCCCTCTAAGAATTGGTCATTTCCTGCCTCTTCCAGGCCTTCTCAGTCCAAATCCAGAACCAGCAGAACACCCAGGCTTTAGTCTCAAGGTACGCACATGACTAAGCAGTGGGGGGCTCCCACTTCCAAAGCAGGGAGTAGTAAGACTCCCCCCTATGGTAAACTGTCTCAATGACTTAACTTTAAAACTTCCAAGCCCTTCTCAACTGACTGCTTCTTTAGGGGAAATATTGCTCTGCAGGCGAAAAACTGGGAACTCATTACCCCTGACAAATGGGTTTTAAATATAGTTTCCCAAGGATACAGATTCCACTTCCACACTTTACCAACCCCAAACTGTTGGCCAGAGGCTCAAAAGCAAGTTCTCTCTCTCTCTTAAGTATAAGGGGTATTCAAACTGTCCCAGAAGAGGAAAGGGGACAAGGTTTCTACTCAAGACTTTTCCTGGTGCCCAGAAAAGACGACTCCTGGCGTTCTATCCTGGATCTCTCTATCCTAAACACTTTTTGGTGAGCCCAAAATTCAAGATGCTAACTCCTCACCAGTTGCTTCCTATGCTAGGCAAGGATGCCTGGTTGGCAACACTGGATTTAAAGGAAGCCTACCTACACATCCCAATCAGGGAATCTTGCAGAAGATACGTATGCTTCAAAGCAGGCTACATGCACTATCAGTTCTCTGCACTGCCCTTTAGCTTATCTACTGCACCCAGGGTATTCACAAAGTGCCTAGCTCCAATCATTGCATTTTGCTGGCAAAGAAATATCCCTAAGCCTCTTTTTAGAATCAAAGTAATCCTTGCTTTCCCAGCGAAAATGCTTCCTAAGAGTATGCAAGGTTTCACCAAAAGAGAAATCCTCTGGAGGGGAAGCAGAGGGAATAGAGTCCTCTGCATCAGAAAGCCAGGACATACTTTTGAATCATCTGGCATTTGTAGAAAAGGTGATAACTTCTCTGGGGTACACCATAAACGAAAATAAATCACATCTTGTACCCTGCCAACAAATTGTATTCCCGGGAGCAAGCTTGAACACAACTTCCCAGATGGCTTTCCTCACGCCAGAGAAACAAGTTAATTTGACAGTCTACTTCAAACTACTGACCACAAAGACCCAGCTATCTGCAAGGAAAATACTACAAGCCCTGGGGTTCATGGCCTTCTGCATTCTCCTAATTCCATATGCAAGACTGCATATGAGGAAACTACAATGGTATCAAAAAAGCCTATGGTGTCAACATTCTCAGGATCTAGAAGCAATGATTCCTGTCATACCTTGCCTACACTTAGAGTTTCTATGGTGGGCAGAGACCTGCCACCAAAACAAGGGACTTCCACTCACTGTAACCCCTGCCGCCCAAACCCTAACAACAGATGCATCAGACTATGCATGGGGGGCTCACTTGGCAGGAAAGTGCATTCAGAGCAAATGGAACCCAAGTCAAATGCACCTGCATATCAATCAAAAAGAAATGTTAGCTGTACAGAATGCTCTGACAGCCTTCAAGGACCACATTCTTCCACGACAATTAATGGTAAAGATAGATAACACCAATGTTATGTGGACATAAACAAGCAGGGGGGAACCCACTCATACCCTCTCTGCAGACTAGCCATGGCTCTGTGGAACACAGCCTTGAGTTACCAAGTGCACCTACATGCTCATTTCCTGCCAGGAAA
Source organism: Protopterus annectens (assembly GCF_019279795.1). Taxonomy (NCBI): domain Eukaryota; kingdom Metazoa; phylum Chordata; order Ceratodontiformes; family Protopteridae; genus Protopterus; species Protopterus annectens. The sequence goes on along the minus strand of NC_056746.1, from coordinate 873,063,577 downwards.
GCTAAATACACTGGCAGACAAACTAAGCAGAAATCTCATGGACCCACACGAGTGGAAACTGGAATCAAAGACATTCAACATGTTGATAAACAAATGGGGGAGCCCAGATATAGACCTGTTTGCCTCCCTCCAGAACTACCAATTGGACAAATTCTGCACAAGGACTCCCCACAAACAAGCTTGGAAAGTGGATGCCCTGTCCTTCACCTGGAAAAATCTATCAGTTTATGCCTTTCCTCCTATGCCTCTCCTCTCCGCGGTACTACTAAAGATCAAACAGGACATACCAAGGGCGATACTGATTGCACCAGACTGGCCACGCCAACACTGGTACCCCTTCTTGCGCAGTGTGTCACTCCTGGCACCATGGCACCTGCCTCAGACCCCTACCCTGCTGTCCCAGCAGGAGGGCCAGATTCAGCACCCTCAACTTCAAACCCTGAATCTGGCAGCCTGGCTAATTGCCTGATCTCTCCGTTGCCATCCCTCAGTAAACAAGTGTTGGATGTCATTCTGGAGGCAAGGAGGCCTAGTACTAGAAAATCATATGCTGAAAAATGGAAAAGATTATGTTCCTGGAACCAAACTCAGGGGATGGGCAGAGCAGTGTCCAATTTACCTCAGATTCTTCAATACTTAACTGAGATGCTTCACAAGGGCCTTTCCTTTTCCTCCATCAAAATTCATGCCTCAGACATTTCAGCTCATTACAACACTGAACTATCTCTCTTTTCTCATCCACTGCTCAAGCAATTCCTCAGAGGGGCCAAAAACTTAAGACCACCCAGGAGAGCCCCAACTCCAACCTGAGACCTTAACTTTGCATTGGAAAAACTCACGCTACCTCCTTTTGAGCCAGCTGCAAGTGCAGAGTTGAAATTCCTTTCTTGGAAAACAGCCTTCCTTTTAGCCATCACTTCAGCAAGAAAGGTGTTTGAAGTACAGGCCCTAATGGCAGTGGAGCCTTTCATATCTTTCATGCGGACAGGGTGTCCTTCAGGACCAATCCCTCTTTCATGCCCAAGGTAGTATCCAGTCTGGCTCTTAATCAGTCCATTCATTTGCCAACCATCTTTTCTAATCCACAGAACAAAGTGGAACGTATACCGCACTCCTTAGATGTGCACAGACAACTTCGATTTTACTTGGACAGGACTAAACCTCTCAGGAAATCTGAACAGCTGCTGGTGGCATTTGCTGCAGGGGCAGAGGGGAAGGCCATCTCAAAGCAAACCATTTCTAAATGGATAGGCCATTGCATTCATTTCTGCTATAAGCACCATGGAAAACTAATCCCACAGGGGTAAGACCACATTCAACCAGGGCCACATCTACCTCTACAGCCTTTCTCAGAGGTGTCCCTACCAGGGACATCCTAGAAGCTGCTACCTGGAGTTCTGTACATACTTTCACCAAGGATTACCATTTGCCATTTTCTCTAAATCCAGAGCTGGCTTTGCCACTGCAGTCTTGCAGTGCCTTATAGCTGGTCCTAATGCTATCTAATTTCCTCCTTTCATCCTTAGCTTTGGGAATCTACTCAAATGTGATGACTGCAATAGTGAAACATGAAGAACATATTACAGTTGTGTACACTTACCATAAATGTAGATGTTCAAGTGTATTCACTGTTGTAGTCCTAGTTACCCTCCCTCCAGCCCCCTGACTTCTATTGGCTATACCTCTATTCTTGCTTACTATGTTTAAAGCTTTTTGGTGTATTTGCTTTTTTTGTTGGAGGTGTAACCTTGTATATATACTTGCTTCCCATTATGGGGGCATCTGACATCTGGGGCAAGAAAAATTGATGTAATGGCGTTGGCTGCATGTTTTATACCCCTGAATACCCGACGTCATGGAAGATGAGATGGCAACCGAAGCAGGACCCAAGACTTTGATAATCAGGCCGACTGAGGGCTACTGCAAGCAGATAACCCAAATGTGATGACTGCAACAGTGAGTACACTCGAACATCTACATTTATGGTAAGTGTACACAACTGTACTTTCTGAGAAAACTTCACTCCCCTGTCCCCACTACATATACCCCATGACATCCCTACCACCTGCCCTCTACCTTGTATCTCTAAAGAGCAGGACATAAACACCCTCTCTAAGGCCTAAAACACAGCATCTATGGGACATAACATCCCAGGTTGCATCCTGTATGGGCTCAAACAAGAATTAGGAACACCACTGAGTACTCTTTTCAGTCATAGTGTAAACACTGGCTTCATCCCAGCTGAATAGAAAATGGTCACCGTTATCCCCGTGCACAAGGTGGTGCTTCCAATAACCCCAAGAACTATAGACCTATTAGCCTGACTAGCCTTCTTTGCAAGGCCATGGAGCAAATCATCATGGAACTTATCCGCAAAGATATAGGTAATCTGCAAACACTTGACTCTACTCAGTTTGGATTTGTCAAAGAGAGAGCATGCCCGTTAAACCTGGTGGACTTCTTTGAGACCGTCACCAAGGCCCTGGACAAGGGGAAATCTGTGCATACAGCCTACCTAGACTTAGCCAAGGCTTTTGACACAATCCCCACTTGGACATCATTGACAAACTCACCCAGCTAGGTAGCCCCCTATATTTAATTACATGGGTCGCTAACTGGCTCACTGATAGAACCCATATAGTCAAAATAGGGGACTCCACCTCCAACAGCAGACCTGTAACCAATGGTGTTCCACAGGGATTAGTCCTGGAACCTCTACTGTTTGGAATCTCAGGAAGTACAATTTAAAACTAAAGATCTGTGGCTGACAAAGTTTGCTGATGAGTGCAGACTGGGACTGGTAATAGAATCTCCATATGATGTCAGCATCCTACAAGAGGGTCTTACACAAACAACTGATTGGTGCCAAAGTCATGGCCTAAAACTCAATGCAAAAAAAAAAGTATTATCATACCTTTCAGTAAGTGCGATGTTCCTGCTTACTAGCACATCAGTAACAACACCCTAAGTACACATTCAGTGGTCAGAGACCTAGGCACACAGGTTGACAGCAGCCTTACTTTTGATCACCATCTCTCCACAGTGGTAAGAAAGGCATTCTGTATAGCTCATCTCATACGTAAGGGCATTGCATCCAGAAAAAAAGAAGTTATAACCTTTCTGTACTCTTTTCTCATCAGGCCAATAATAGAGTACAACACCTTTTTTGGTATGTACCTTTCCAAGCACCTGTAGCAATTGGAGAGGCCACAAAAGTTCCTCACATGGAAAATTCAAGGTCTTCTGCATCTGCCCTGTATGGATCATCTGAAATTGCTGTCACTTTATTCTGTTTCATACGGACTACTCAGAGGTGATCTGTGCCTTGCATGTAAGGCAAACTTTGCTGTATTGGAAATACTGCATATCCTCAAGTTAAATGGTACACAGGTTACTCGCTCTAAAGACCTTAACCTGGTATGTGACATAAATAGAACTTGGAGGGACAGATTTGTCTCCCAGAGGTTACCACTCCTTTGGAATGGACTCCCACTTCATGTCAAACAGAGCACCTCTTGAGCCCTCTTCAAACGCAATCTGGACAATTGGATGGGTAACCATAAATTCAACCTGGGGGGGGGGGTTCCACCTTTGTCCCTCTTGGACAGGAGCAATTAGTGCTCATTGTGGAAATAAGGGCCCCAGGGCCATTAGTCTAGTAACTTCTGTGATCCTATTTGTTTCCAGGCAGATGTAATACAAACAAGTATGTTTTGAGAACTTCTTGTAGATCCAGATATGAAGCTTAGTAGGAGAACAGTTTGAAAGAGCTGTGACTTTTATCAGCTGTTGGCACTTCAGTCAAGCATAAAATCTAGCTGTAAAGCTAGCCTGATGATTGATGCCAGTGCAGTTTTGGCAGATCTTCATATTGATCTGTTATGTATTACATTCTTAGAAGCTTATCGTGAAGATTTTGGAAATTACGTTGTGCAGATCCATGTCACTGACCACTAGCTTAGTGCTGGGGCTTGGAAATGCTGTACATTATCCAGCGCTGCTGCGCTATTTAGGATATATTTATTAAGATAGCACTTGCACTCCCTCATCCTTGTCACATCGGAGTATTGACTTGTAGTTGTCACACATGTGCAGCAGTCCAGTACAAAATAAGGATATGTTGTCAGTAACAGCATTGTCCATTGTAAACTACTGCTACTGATCCTGCTGCATTAATGTACTGGGGTGCCAGTCGCTCTCAAGAATTGTAGTAAGTTTCCCAACTGCCCACTAAGTAGTAAGTTAAAGACAGTAAGCAAACAAATCCAGTACAAGAAAAGAAGAGTGAATGTTGGTTGAGCAGTAAAACAATTCACAAAATGTTTCAAAGTATACATTTTGTGTCCTGTGAAAGACCTTTGCAATGGACCATTAACTTTATAAACTGATGTGATTACACAGTTGAAACTAAAAGATATAGCACTGTCATTATACCTCTCAACTGTACAAATTTTTGCAGAATGTCTAGATTTTTGCCTCATATTTTTGACCTCTTCCTCATAATTTTTTTTTTTTGACAAATCACTGGGATGATCTAAGGATTAAAGTCACTAAATAATGCCATACATTTGAGTTTCAGACTTCATATCCTTCAGAAAATGCATTCTAACATAAATCCTGTTGATATTCATCGTGTTTCACTATTGCAGTCATTATACTTGGGTTATCCTGCTGGCAGGCTACCCGCAGTCGAACTGAATTCCAAAGTCCTGGTCCGGCGTTGGTTGCTGTTGCCTCTTCCCTGACGTCAGTGAGCCAGGGGTATAAAAGATGCATCCGATGCCATTTTCTTCTGGCTTTCTTGCCGCGTGGTGCCCGAAGCAAAGCAGTTCGCAAGTGCCGGTCGGCCGACTCCTGAGATTTTCAGAATTGAATTTCAGATCCGAAGTCTTCATTAAAGCTAAGTACCCCATTGGGGACACTTTTTTCTTGCTCCAGACCGATGTCAGAAAAAGTTAACAATTGTATTTCTTGTGGGAAGCAAATACCTCATAAGGATTTTCATTCTTACTGTATTCCTTGCCTAGGCCCTGATCACAATGTTGCTAACTGTCGGTTTTGTGCTAGATTTAACCAACACACTATTAAGCGTCAGTTCGATTTTCCCTTTCATTACTTTGGCCGAAGATTTAATTACATAATGCCATCGGAACAGCTGACGACCGGAGTTTATAAAAAGTGCAAGGAAAAGGACAGGCATCTGAGGTCCAAAACTGACAACAAGGCCTCCACTAGGCCAGTCGCCGGTTCTCAGTGAGGCGCTTTCACAGCCCCTGACGCCCACTACCTCAGAGCCACAGGCCGCTTCAGACTCCCATGTGGAGGTGACTAGGCCTCTGGATACTCAAGGTATTGGACCCTCCGAAACTATTCCCTCAGATGGGTCCGGAGCCGCTGAACAGGCATCGGCTTCTGAAGGTGTTTTCAGACCTACACAGTTGTATGTCAAGCCAACCTCGGCTTCAAAGGCAAAGACTAAAACAGCTTTAAAGACAAAGAAACAAGTACAGCATTCTCCTGGACAGACTTCCATGCCTAAGAAACATGCTTAAAATGGCCGAAGACCTAATTACTTTGATCAGGGGTTCCCATCCCCCTCCAGATAAGAGGCCTAGGCAAGAGACAGAATATGACTCTTCTGATCAGGTTTCCATTTCCTCTGACTCCTCTTCTGAACAAGGATACTCTCTTCCTCCATATGAGGATTCTGATGCTGAAAAATCTATTCCTTCAGCCTCTCCTCCTGAGGATTACTTCTTTGGGGAAACCCTGTATACCATGAGGGAGCATTTCCACTGGGAGAGCCAAGATTATTCATAATCTAAGAAAAGGCTCAGAAACTTTCTTTTACTACCTCAGCACAGACCTTCTAGACACCTGCTCTAGATATTGTAGATGATGCATTTTCAGAGTCCGGCCTGTCGCCTGTCTCTCTTCTCCCTGCACCTGTTAAGCCAGACAGATACTACAGGGTCCCAGACTCTCATAAATTTCTATATAAAAACCCTGTTGCTGACCCAGAAACTATATCTCAGGATCCCAAAGGGGTCAAGGCTTCCACTGCAAAAAACCCTGTCCCCTCTGATAGGGATTCTGGGGCACTGGACAGATGGGGGAAAAAGGTTTACACTTCTGCTACCTTGGCTGTAAGGGCTTTAAATTGTCAGTTTCATATGCTTAAATATCAGCAATACTTAATGTCACTGTTAAAACAGAAAATGTTGACAAATTCTGAATGTTCTGATAACAAGGAAATGCAGGATTTATTGCATGCAGCGGAACAAGTGGGAAAGCATACTTTGCAATGTGGTTTTGATTCACTGGAGGCCTCTTGCAGGGCTGCTGTTACGGGTTCTGTCATTAGAAGGCATGCTTGGTTAAAGGAACAGACTCTGCCTGATCATGTTAAAGCAAAATTATTGGATGCTCCATTACAGCGTGATACTTTGTTTGGTGTTAAGGCAGAAGAGGTGTTGAAGAAAATGGAGGATAAAGCAAAATCTATGCAGACAGTTAAGGATTTCCTACAGGTACAGCCACCCAGATTTAGCAGGAACTGGCCTTCTAAGAATTGGTCCTTTCCAGTGTCAGACAGGTCACAAAGAGGCAGATAAGATGCCCTAGAGGCAGATCCCAGCCCCAAGGCTCAACAGGCCTAAACAATGGGGTGCTTCTACCTCCAAAAGCGAAAGACAAATCACAGCCATATAGGAAACAGTCCCAATGACTTTCCTCTGCCAATGCCAGGCACTTATCTTTTGGCAGCACCCTTAGGAGGAAAACTAGCACTTTTTTCACAAAATTGGCACATGATCACCCAGGACAAATGGGTCTTGAATATAGTGTCTCAGGGCTACAGGTTCCACTTTCACACCCTACTAAAGACAAAAGGTATGCCAGACCTGCCACACAATCAATGGGCAGAGGCACAAAAGCAAGTTTCATCCCTCATGGACATGAGGGCTATTCAGCGAGTACCACAGCAAGAGCAAGGAAAAGGATTTTACTAGAGACTTTTCTTGGTACCCATAAAGGACAAAGCCTGGAGACCAGTACTGGACCTGTCTATTCTAAATACTTTTCTGGATGTTCCAAACTTCAAAATGTAGACTCTGCAGCAGCTTCTGCCCATGCTGGGCAAGAAGCTTGCTTGTAACTTTGGACCTCAAAGAGGCATATCTGCATGTCCCAATCAGACAATTTTGCAGAAGATACCTCAGATTCATAGCTGGCTCAATGCACTACCAATTCTCTGCACTGCCCTTTGGCTTATCTACTGCGCCCAGAGTCTTCACAAAATGCCTGGCACCAGTAATTGCATTTTGCAGACAGAGGAATACAAATATATCCTTACTTGGACGACTGCCTTATTCAAGCAGAGAACAAGGACATTCTACTGAAGCATCTGGCATTTGTAAAAAGATTATTAATTTGCCTAGGGTACACACTGAACGAAAAGAAATCAAAACTGGTACCTTCTCAAGAGATAATATTCCTGGGTGCAAACTTAAATACAACTGCCCAGATGGCTTATCTCACACCAGACAAACAAAGGCAACGGACGACTTACTTCAAAATGATGGCAACAAAGACCCAGTTATCTGCAAGAAAAATTTTGCAGGCTTTGGGCTTCATGGCATCCTATATTCTTCTAATTCCGTATGCAAGACTGCATATGAGGAAACTACAGTGGTATCTAAAAAGTGTTTGGACTCAACATTGTCACAGCCTGGAAACATTAATTACCCTCATTCCCTGCCTACAACAGGAGTTTCGATGGTGGACACAGGCCTGTCACCACAACAAGGGACAGCCATTCACTTTACCCACAGCCAGGCAGACACTAACAACAGATGCATCAGATTATGCCTGGGGGGCCCACATGGCAGGAAAATGTATTCAGGGCACATGGCCCGCAAACCAAATGCATCTTCATATCAATCAAAAAGAGATGCTAGCTGTACAGAATGCCCTGACAGCCTTCAAGGATCTACTTCATCCAGGACAACTGATTATAAAAATGGACAATACTACAGTCATTTTAGTACATAAACAAGCAAGGAGGCACACATTCCTACCCCCTCTGCAGACAAGCCATGATTTTGTGGAACACAGCATTGACTTATCAAGCACACCTGCAAGCACAATTCCTGCCAGGAAAGACAAATACTCTGGCAGATGAACTAAGCAGAAACCTCATGGACCCTTACGAGTGGAAACTAGATCCAGAAATCTTCAGCATGATAACAAGGAAATGGGGATGCCCAGACATAGATCTATTTGCCTCCCCTCACAATTGCCAACTACAGAGATTCTGCACAAGGAGTTATCACAAACAAGCATGGAAAGTGGACGCCCTATCATTCAGCTGGAAAACCCTCACAGTATATGCATTTCCTCCACTGCCTGTCCTCCCCAAGGTACTCCTAAAGGTCAGACAAGAGAAGCCAAAAATGATACTGATTGCCCCAGACTGGCCATGCCAGAACTGGTACCCAATCCTAAAAAGCTTGTCTTAAGGCTCAGCCTGGGCATTACCTCAAATTCCTCATTTGCTGACCCAACAAAACAATCAGATCCTGCACAGCCAACTCAGAACCCTAAATCTGGCTGCATGGCGGATAATGTAACCATTCAGAACACACCTCTCTCTAAAGCAGTTATGGATGTTATTTTGGAGGCCAGGAGGCCCAGCACCAGAAAATCTTATGCAGAAAAATGGAAGAGATTCTGTGCTTGGAATCAGGCTCATGGAATGGACACGCTTGTACCAAATATTCCTCAGATTTTACAATACCTAACTGAGATGCTGGACAAAGGCCTATCCTTCTCATCTATTAAGATCCATGCCTCTGCCATATCAGCTCATTATAATACGGATCCACCTATTTTTTCACATCCACTGCTAAGGCAGTACCTCAGAGGAGCCAAAAACATAAGACCTCCAAGGAGAGCTCCAATACCTGCATGGGACCTCAATTTTGTCTTGGAAAAGCTCACACTGCCTCCTTTTGAGCCAGCCAATACAGCTGAGATAAAATACTTATCATGGAAAACAGCTCTTCTCCTAGCAATAACTTCAGCAAGAAGAGTCTCAGAGTTACAGGTACTAATGGCTGTGGAACCTTTTATTATTTTCTATCCGGGCAGGGTTTCTCTAAGGACAAACCCAACATTTATGCCTAAGGTAGTGTCCAGTGTGGCTCTTAACCAAACCATTCATTTGCCTACCTTTTATCCAAACCCACAGAATAAGGGGGAGAGACTTCTGCATTCTTTAGACATACACAGACAGCTACGCTTCTACTTGGACAAAACTAAAGCTTTCCGAAAGACTGAGCAACTCTTAGTGGCATATGCTGCAGGATCGCAAGGAAAAGCTATTTCAAAGCAGACTATTTCAAAATGGATAGGCCACTGCATTAGTTTCTGCTAGTCACAACATGGCAAATCAGTGCCTAAGGGCACTAGGCCACATTCAACCAGAGCAACAGCCACTTCAGCAGCCTTCCTAAGAGGAATACCAACCAAGGACATTTTGGAGGCTGCAACTTGGACTTCAGTGCAGACTTTTACAAAGCACTACCACTTACCTCTTTATTCTAAATCCAGAGCATGCATTGCCACTGCAGGTCTGCAGGGCCTCATAGCCACTCCTAATTCTATTTAATCCCAGCCACCCAAACTCAGCTTTGGGATTCAACCCAAGTGTAATGACTGCAACAGTGAAACACGAACATAGTACAGTTGTGTACCTACCATAAATGTAGATGTTCAAGTGCATTCACTGTTGTAGTCCAGGTTACCCTCCCACCATCCCCCTTTCATTGCTGGGACTTAACTGTACTTCTCTATTCTATACAACCTATGTGGTGTATTTGCTTGTAGATGAAGGTAATGTTTATGTTTGTGCATGCTTTTTTATGAGCATAATTTTTAGCCTACCCTTTTGGGGGCACCTGACATCTGGGGCAAGAAAAACTGAATAAAATGGCGTTGGATGCATCTTTTATACCTCTGGCGCACTGACATCAAGGAAGAGGCGACAGCAACCGACGCCGGATCAGGACTTTGGAATTCAGGCCGACTGCGGGTAGCCTGCCAGCAGGATAACCCAAGTGTAATGACTGCAACAGTGAATACACTTGAACATCTACATTTATGGTAGGTACACAACTGTACTTTCAAGCACCTTTCCAAATTTAAAATGTGTCCCGGTTTTGGGACTTTGCCCCACCCCCACCCCCCGAATTATGTCAGGCTTTGTCCAGATTTCTTGTGCCAAGAGGTTGAAAAGTATGACTGTTGTAGTGGTACTGCTTGTCTGTAGTTTTACCTCATAGGAATGAAAGAATATTTTCTGTGTTTATTTTTTAGTGAATTAGAATAAATTGATTAAAAGTTTCCATCTGGAAAATGAGACTAATCTTTTTCATTAGAAGTGAGCTAAACAATTTTTATATGATACTTTAAGATGTTAATATTCATAGCATACAGGATATAGGTTTTCATGAAGAAGCGATACATTTAAACAGAAGACAGTTTATTGAAAGAGCCGAGTCATTATAGCCTTTCCCAGAAATGGTACATTCCTGAAGTTATTATTTTAATTAAGGCATATGAGGAGGGTGAAGCCTTATTTGTGGGAGGGGGTAGGTGAACACAGTCCCCTTCCAAAAAACTGTGGGATCTTTCATTTTTTATGGGAAAAACTTCAACAAGTTGGTCTTCTGATTACTTTTGACAAAGTGGGCAAGATCCATTTAATGAGCACAGGGTCAGGTATATAAATTCATCTCTCCTCTGCAGGCATGCAAAAACCTTGTGTGATATGAGAATGTCCTAGGAAGCTTTCTGGGATGTGGGAATGCACCAGAAACCTTCATGGGATGTAAGATTGTCCTCTGAAGTGTTATTGAATGTGGGGATGTCCCTATAATTTCATGGTACAGTGCAATGAAAAAGTATTTGCCCCTTTCCTGATTTCTTATTTTTTTGCATGTTTGTCACACTTAAATGTTTCAGATCAAACAAATGTAAATATTAGACAAATATTAGACAACGATAACCCAAGTAAACACAAAAGGCAGTGTTTACGGGATAGTTTTTTTTTACTTGATAAATAAAACCATCCAAACCTACATGGCCCTATGTAAAAATGTAATTGCCCCCCCCCCCCTGTTAAATCATGAAATAACAGTGGTTAATCACATTTTTGGGAAAGCAGAGTTCAATTTCACTAGCCACACCCAGGCCTGATTACTGCCAGACCTGTTGAATCAAGAGATCACTTAAATATAACCTGTCAGACAAAGTAAAGTAGGCCAAAAGATCCAAAAAAGGAAGACATCATGCCGCGATCCAAAGAAATTCTGGAACAGATGAGAAACAAAGTAATTGACATCTATCTGTCTGGAAATGTTAGAGCCATTTCTAAAGCTTTGGGACACCAGCGAACCACTGTGAGACCCATTATCCACAAATGGAGAAAACCTGGAACAGTGGTGAACCTTCCCAGGAGTGGCCGGCCTACAAATATTACCCCAGGAGTACAGCGATGACTCATCCAGGAGGTCACAAAAGAACCCAGAACAACATCTAAAGAACTGCAGGCTTCACTTGCCTCAGTTAAGGTCCGTGTTCATGACTCAACCATAAGAAAGAGACTGGGCAAAAATAGCATGCATGGCAGGAGTTCCAAGGTGAAAACCACTGCTGACCAAAAAGAATATAAAGGCTCGTCTCACTTTTGCCAAAAACCATCTTGATGATCCCCAGTACTTTTGGGAAAATATTCTGTGGACTGACGAAACAAAAGTTGAACTTTTTGGGAGGTGTGCATCCCATTACATCTGGCATAACAGTAACACACGATTTCAGAAAGAGAACATCATGCCAACAGTCAAACGTGGTGGTAGTGTGATGGTCTGGAGCTGCTTCTTTACCTGGATGACTTGCTGTGATTGATGGAACCATTAATTTTGCTCTCTACCAAAAAATCCTGAAGGAGAATGTCCGACCATCAGTTCGTGACCTCAAGCTGAAGTGCACTTGGGTTCTGCAGCAGGACAATGATCCAAAACACACCAGCAAGTCCACCTCTGAATGGCTTAAAGAAAAAACAAAATTAAGGTTTAGGCATGGCATAGTCAAAGTCCAGACTTGAATCCAATTGACATGCTTGACCTTACAAAGGCGGTTCATGCTCGGAAACCCTCCAATATGGCTGAATTAAATCAATTCTGCAAAGAAGAGTGGTCCAGAATTCCTTAACGATGTGAAAGACTTATTGCCCGTTATAGCAAAAGCTTGATTGCAGTTGTTGCTGCTAAGGGTGGCACAACCAGTTGCTAGGTTTAGGAGGCAATTACTTTTTCACATAGGGCCATGTAGGTTTGGATATTTTTTTTTTCCTTAATAAATAAAATCATCACTTAAAAACTGCATTTTGTGTTTACTTGGGTTATCTTTGTCTAATATTAACATTTGTGTGATCTGAAACATTTTAGTGTGACAAACATGCAAAAAAATAAGAAATCAGGAAGGGAGCAAATACTTTTTCATTGCACTTTATATTGGAATATTGATGAAGTTTTATGGTGTAGGAGAATATTCAAGGATGTCAGTAGTTGATTTTGTCTGTAGTATTTAAGACCATGCATAAATGTATAGAAACATTCTGAATATTGCTTGGGTTTGAGCATGTTGGTGTACTTGGTATCCCCTTTAAAACAGTTGTACTTGTACACCTCTGGTACAGTAATAGCACTGCTGATTAGTATCTGTTGCCTGGATTAAGAATGAGGAAATTGTGATGGACAGAGTTCCTTGCATGTTTTTCACTTGCTTTGATGTTTGATATCTCTTGAAATCCACTGCTGTATTGCCACTTGAGTTTCTGCAAGTTCCATGAGCTAGAGCTGTATATCCTGATAATATTAACCATGTAACAGACACTACTTATGCCACTACTCCCTGATGTGGATGGACTGACGTGTAGCACAAAAGGAGAATCTCTCACATCTACAGGAATTCTCCCTACCATGTGTGTGTGTGTGATGTCTGGTGGGTTCCTACTTCAGGGAAATTACTGACATTGCTAGATGGGGATAACTACTGAACTTCAGAAGGAGTTTCATTTATTTATATGTTTTGTTAACTGGGTTGAGGATAATTTTCAATGAAGACATGGGAGCACTTTTTGGTTGAGTGACTTGCATAGTGTAACACAGTAGGCATTTATGGGTGAGGGAGTCAAATCATAGATTACAGAATGTAGTTTATTAATGGGATCACTCCGTAACTTTGTGTGTTTAAGTGTTCTGGAGAGCATGAATTTGAACTATGTCTTAGGACGTGCCTCTCAGCCGTCCAGATTTTTGCAGAATGTGCAGATTTCTGCCTCATGTTTCTGATCTCTTTTTCATAACATTTGTGTTTTTCTGGCAAATCATTGAGGATTGAAGTCAGTAAGTAGTGACATACATTTAAGTTTCAGATTTCATACCCTTCAGAAAATGCATGCTAATGCAGTGCCTGTTCTATTAACTTTCTAACTTTGTAAGAACAGTAACTAAAAATTGTCTCTATTTCTGGCCCTGTGTTCCCCCATTATTCTTGACTTTGTCCAGAATTCTTGCTCTAAGACGCCCAGCAGTATTGGAGTTATGGTCTGGATAGATTGGCAGGGATTATGTGATCTATTAGGAAAGGAAAAATAATAAATCTAAGTCAAAAATTAAAACAAATCTGATTATTCTGTGATTTCAACCTCTCTTTTTTTTTGTTGTTGGTAGTGGTGCTTCAGTGAATGTTCAAGATCTTACACCATCCTGTGCTGGCTCATTGTTTGGTAAGTACATTTTTTGTATATGAGGCTGAATGTCAATTTGTATTTGTAATAATGAAAAAAACATGTTAATGATCAAAAAGTTTCTTACTGCTGCAGTAGCCTGAGCTGTATAGGTTATATTCTGTCAAGGATATAACAGCTGGCCAGCTTCCAAAGCTTCAGGGCATCTTCCATGTGCCTAACTGGGAACGAAGCCCTTCAGAGTTTTACTGCCATCAAAGAGTAGTCTTCTGTGAGTTTTTTCGAGGATCAACAGTTGGCTTGTGCTTTCCTTTGCTGGACAGATAAGTTCCCTTTGGGGAAAAACTTTAATTTTCATAATTTTGTCAATGTTTTATTACTTTGAGGACTGTAACATACTTTTAAAGTATACTTAGCGCTCATTTTTTGCCAGTTTAAAAGTGGTGTAAAGTAACTGAATACAGTTTTTCTGTGGGAAAATTGTGTTTATTTTAATTTTGTGGGGCTGGCATGGTGTTTTAAAGTGCTTTTTTCAATTTTTTTGTCTGTCAAAAAGTAACTTTTTTGGACTGGTAGAGTTTACTGGCAGTTGCTGCTTATCTTCCATGGGGAAGAGGCACCATTTTCGGCTTGACCATAGTCAGGCAACCTGTCCAACAGTCAGTCCTTCTTCTACACACAGAAAGAAAAAAAATTAAGCAAACCGCCTTTGTCACCCAGAGCAGGTTGGTCGTATGGCTCAGCAGCAGGTGGCTGACACTGCTGTGGCCATTTGTTGTACATCAGACCACTCATCTTTTACTTCAGATCCCCGTGGTGTGCAGCACCTACAGCCAGTATAGACTTGGGGTTAGACATGTCCTGTATGGCTGTTAGGGTCCCCTCAGTGGGCAAGGGAGCACCACTCTTTTTTGTCTTGGGAGAGCGAACAGAGAAGTTTCCCTGCCATGTCAGAATGCTGTGCCTATCCCAGGGGAGGCTGCTGCTGACGTTAGTAACACAGTTGGAATCATTTCCTGCTAAAAAGAAACAGAAAACCAAGCATTATTCTACTCATCCTCCATTTTTTTGATAGCATCTTGCTGGGTCTGCATCAGGGTTTACTTCAAGGTATTGATGCTTCTTGTAAAGTAGTTTCTGGTAAAAGTGTTTTCAGTGGGAGAACACTGAGATTTCTCAGCCCCTCAGAAAATAGTATAAGTTGTTACAGAAGGATATCCCAGAACCTACACCCATTTCCTCCTGTTCTGTCTACTTCAGAGAAGGTGTGCATTACTGCCTGTAGTTTTCCTGATAGTCAACCAGCTGCCTCTAAAAAGGCAGATATAATGTATAAAAGTTCCTCAGTCTTAAATTTATATACACTTCCCAAACCTTACCCAGCAGCTATAGCTTTAGTTTAACCCACTGCTGCTAAGCACCAAGTTAATTCCAACCCAGCTCTTTCTGATAAAGATGGGAAAATTATTGATAGGTATGGGAAAAAAATGTATTCTTCTGCAGCTTTGATTTTCAGAGTTTTGAATTGTCTGGCTCATAAGTTAGTTTGTTCTGAAAAATTGTGAAACCATGAGGAATGTTTTATCTGCAGTTTTCTCATGTGGAAAAATGTGCTTTAAGTAACTTAGTTTATTCTATCACACAAGTCACTACTCATTGTTTACAATGTGTATTTGACTTTGTCGATCCTTCTCCCAGGGCTATGGCCACTGGTTTTGTTTTGAAGAGGTTTGTGTGGCTGAATTCTGAGAATATCCCAGATGATAAAACGAGATTTTAAATTCTGCCTTGAACAGAGATTTAGTGTTTGGTACTTCATCACATGCTGTCCCAAGAGGTGATAGAACGGGTTCCTTCTACTCAAGTGGGGAAGGGTTTTTATTCAAGGATGTTCCTAGTGCCAAAAAAGAGAATGCTTGGAGACTAGTTCTGGATCTTTCTTTCTTAAAAAACGTTTTTTTTTTTTTTTTTTTTTTATATATACAGCAAAAATTCAAAATGATGTCACTTTACAATGGGTCTACATTACATAATTGAACCACACTTCTCTGAAACTCTTTTCATAGAGATGAAAAGAGCAGACATTCACATCAGCAAAAAATTCCACATGGAAAGGAGATAGTTGGCCAATGTTATTAAACTGCCCTTTTACTCACTGTAGTGCAATCTCAGAGTTGGTATATATATATATATATATATATATATATATATATATATATATATCCAATAACAAACGAGCCCCTCCGGTAGCAGTAATGTGTAAAACAAACCCTGATTACCACAAAGAGCTGGATACTGGCTGAAAAAATTCAACGATAGTCCTTGGAGAAACCACAGTTAAATACTGATGCTGTTGCGCTAATGTCCGTACAAAAAACAAGAGTACGAAAATGTCCAGTCTCAGCAATACTAGTAAATAGAAAATCCAAATGCAAAGCGTAGATAAAAACGCGTTTAATAGCAAGAAAAAGAATATATATATATATAGTTGGGGGTGGGTTTGACATACTGTGGTGAGTGTTTCATTTGTAAGGTGCCAAGTGCTTCCTTTTCCTTTCCCTGTGGTATATTTCACTGATTTGAGCATTTGCTTTATTGAACATTCTCTCTTTTCGTCTCTACAAAAAGAGTTTTGGTGAAGTATGGTTCGATTATGTGACATGGAACCCTTTGCACCATGTTACCTCTTCTTCCTCTTTCAAGTTTTCTGTCAACACTAGAGTAAGATGCTTAACATCACATTCCTATTCATCCAGACTTCAGATGTTTCTTAAGATTTTGTGTGTCTCGATCACGTTATCAGTTCTGTGCCTTACCCTTGGACCATCCACTGCACCAGGAGTGTTCACGAAGTGTCTAGCTCCAGTTATAGCTCATCCACATTTTCCCATAGTTAGACAACTTGCTTATCTTTGCAGAGTCTTTTTCAAACTGTATAGAAGCTCTTACACAAGCCGGGAGTACAAAAGAACCTTAAAGCGTCTTTCTTGATTCCTTCACACAGGTTTGTGATCCTGAGATGATAAGTTCAGTTCAAAGAGCTTTTCTTCCATAGGAAAAATTAGAACCTTATCTATATCTGTTACTAAGGTTTTCCACTCCGACTATGGACACTGCAAAGGAATACCTCAGGGTTTTGGGACTCGTGGCATATGTGATTCTCATGATACCTCTGGCAAGACTATATATGAGATACAGTGGTATCAGAAATCTCTTTGGTTCCCACTTCAACGCCCTTTATCTTTCCAAATCCAAATACTGTAGATGTCACCACAGCAGAGAATGATCAAGTTCCACTTGATTAAGAAGAAAATGAGCTTTTATTGATAAAACAAATAAAATATGAGGAGCACTTTCGGCATAAACTGCCTTCTTCAGATCGTGTAATGTAAAGACCAGCAATGGTTTAAGTAACATTGAAAAAACAATCATAATGAGGCTTTAGTCACTTCCTTTTTCCTTTGTTTTTTTACTTCCAATCACAATGTAGCATCAGTGAACTTATTTGCATGAGCTAAAGAGAACTGTAAATGGTGCTTTGATGTTAGCCAATCATTTGTTTAACTAATGGTATTATATCCAATCAAGATGCTTCTATGTTCTACTAAGGGTTCAGAATTACTGTTCTGTTGACAACCAATCATACACTTCACATTGGTTGTTATTTCCAATCACAATACAGTCTTAGTAAGCTTATTTGCATAGATTGAAACTGCTATTTGGAACTATAGCCAAGAACAGCCAATCATATGTCCCACTTTAGTTCTTACTTCCAATCACAATGTTGCATCAGTAAACTTATTTGCATAAACTAGAACTGCTGTTTGATACTATAGTCAGAATCACTAAGAATCCTTGTATGTCAGTAAAGTTAATACCCATGTCAAGACTTAATAAGTACTTGATAAATATAGTTTCATCCTGTTCTTCTTAGTTTCTACTGCAAATATCAATAGATCTGAAGCAAAGCTTCCAGTAGTTTCATAAAAGCATGCTTTACACCTTAAAATATTAAGTTACATTCTTACCTTGCATAACTAAACACATATAGTTAGTAAATAGTAGCAGAATGTTTTCTAAACTGCATAGAAACTTTGTATCCAATGGAAATAAAACTAAATATATAAAGTTACGATATTCAAAAAAAAAAGTAACAAACCACATATATGTGAAAATATATTGCTGACTATTTCGTCAAAAGACTCATTAAGAAAAGGAAGACTTATTTTAAAATGCTCATTGGTCAAACAAGACTGAGTTTGTTAGAATGTCTGCCCGCATTCGGGGCTGCAGAAAGATAACTCAAAGGAGACTTATTCAGGTAAGCTATCGCATTGGAAAAAACAAACTGAAAACTAGATGTTGTGTAGTCCAATCTCGCCTACATTCTTACCCGTGGGTTCCGAGCCGAACTCAGCTCTGACTCGGCCATACTCTAGCTCGAAGTCTTTCAATTGGCTGGGCTAAGAGGTATCCCATGCTGCACTGCTCCCTTTCCCCAGATCTCGTTTGCCACTCGTAAAGCTCAGACGTGGTCTTGCTCTTGGCTGTGGCTAAGTATAACTTTTTGTCTTCTTGACTAAATTTTTGACTAAAAATTTGATCCAAAAGCTATTTTCATAGCTAGATGTGTGTGTGTTGTTGCTTTGTGGAAGTGTTTTTTGTATGGCCTTTGTGGCATTTGTCTACTTTTTGTCTGGTATCCCGTCAGCTATCTCCCAATGGGCTAGGCTCGTTTTAGTTAGAGGACCTAGTCCTCACTTGATTATCTGTTTTCCCCTTCTGTGTTCATTTTTGTTTTAGGTACCTACCCCCTCCTGGCTAGGGCCATTTAAATTAGAGGACCTAGTCCTTTCCCTTGTGTTTCTGTCAGAACCCGTTTAAGTTAGAGGTCCTTGTGTAGTGTCTGTAGTTATTAGTTTAGTTCCTGCGCTTGTTGCTGGTGTCTTTTACTGTTGTGTTGTGATAGTATCCTGCCGTCCATGTCTAAGGATACAAAAGAACATAAGCCTTCGGGCTTTAAGAAATGTAGTAAATGTGGATACAAGATGTCCATTACTGATGGGCACTCTGTGTGTGTTTATTGTTTAGGAGCTGTACACCTTCAGGAGTCTTGTGCGTTCTGCCACGCATTCAGCCCTTGTGTTCTTCAAATTCTGGGCAAGCTTAAATAACCTCCTTCGTCCAGGCCACTCTAGCACTCCTTCCCCTCTAGGGTCAGAAAACAATACCTCCAATCAAACTGCCAGTGCCTTTAATACCTTCTTCACAGACACCATGCAAACTCTAGCCAGCCAACTAGTTACAGACGACTCAGATCTACCTAACTCCCCACCTGATACTCGGCCAACATTCCAACTACAACCCATCTCTACCTCTTACATCCAGAAACTTATCCACAAACTTAAGCCTTGTACCTCCCTGCCGATAAGTTACCATCTGAATACCTACAGCAAGCAGCTAAAGTAGTCGCCTATCCTATATCCATCCTGATAAACCGTACCATAACTGAAGGAACCATTCCAGATCTGTGGAAAATCTCCCACATTATTCCCTTACACAAAAGAGATAACTCTAATGACTACTCTAACTACAGGCCTATAGCTGTCCTTTCTCCATTAGCCAAGATTATGGAAAAATGTATTCACCATCAGCTAATGGACTACTTAATTCAACATAACATTCTAGCAAATTGTCAGCATGGCTTCAGGCCTTTTCATAGTACCACCTCAGCTCTCCTATCCTTCACCAGCACCATTAATAATAACCGTAATAATAGCACCCTCTCATCAGCACTCTTCATCGACCTGTCTAAAGCCTTTGATATGGTTAACCATCTCTTACTCGTAAACACTCTGTCATCCCTTTCTCTTGATGCCAAAGCAATTCTCTGGTTCAAGTCTTACCTTAGTAATAGACAGCAAGCTGTTCTTTGGGAGAATCAACTATCATCTCACCTCCTGTCTCCCTTGAAGTCCTTCAGAGCTCTATTCTTGGCCCTCTTCTTTTCTCTTTATTCATCAATGACCTTCAAATAGCTATTCCTCAAGCCACCTGTATACAATATGCTGATGGTTCTATGATCATATGCTCTGCCAACTCTATATCTGAACTTCAAGCTTTAACCCAGACAGCTTTCAACACAGTAGAGGCATGGTTCGTGAAATGGTGCCTTCTTTTGAACGCCAAAAAGACCAAGCTACTACTGTTTACAACACAGTCCTCCCCCATAGATTTCTCCATTCAATTCAATAATGGCACCCTTATATCCCCTGACTCTTCCACCAAACTATTAGGAATCACAATTGATAATAACCTCACCTTTGACAATCACATGAATAACACCATTAAAACTGTTAATAAAAAACTGGGCTCCCTGTATAGGATAAAACCTTTCTTAACTCCAACAGCCAGAATGACTATTGCCCACTCCCATCTAATTTATTTATTTATTTATTTTATTTTACATTTGTTAACCAGGATAGTCCGACTGGATGCATGTCCATTTTCAGCGGAGGTCCAAGGAAAAAAGCTCCAAGGGTAAGCAGATACAGCATTACATAATTTCAGCTCTTCTGTATGCTGCACCCATATACACTAATCTAAAAAACAATAATCTTACCAAACTAGCCAACTCCTATAATAGTATTGCTAGATTTGCCACTGGAAACCCATATAGAATTCACCACTGTCTTAACCTTCACCAGCTAGACTGGCTCGAACTAAAAAAACCTTCTGATACTTTCCCAACTTACCATTGTTCATAAGATTTTTTACCAACCCAACAACACACCAATACTCAACAACCTTTGATAGTACCCTATAGAAATCTTAATTCCTTACGCTCTTCCAATAAACTTCTAGCTAGTACCACCAAGTCTAACAACTTAGCTGGGGACTCCCTGTTCTCCAATACCGCTGGAAAACAATGGAACCTCTTGCCATCTGATCTAATCTCACTTCCATCCCTTCCTCTCTTTAAACAAAGTCTTAAGAAACACCTTAAAACTCACTGACTATGCCCTTGCTGTTACCCAAACTGATCCTCTGGATTTCTCTGCTGTTATCTCTTGACTTCCTACATTCCTCCACTCTTTCCTGTCTACTCCTCTGAATTAGTAACACCTATAAGCTATCTCTACTACTTAGGCACCAATTAGCTATCTTTTCTGCTTGGCTATGAATGTATCCTGAAGGTAGTATTCCTGCTATTTTTTTATACTTACTCCTTTTTCTACTGTTTAACCCTTTGGAAATAGCAACTGTCTGGAGTAAACTAGAATAACCAAGGATTTAAATGTATTCTAATAATGTCTTGGGGTTGCCCTAGATATTCATACTATAAAATGATCTGTAGGTGTCTCATAGTCTTCCCATAATTTAAACTTTAATACCTATCTTGTTTATTATCAACAATTTTTGTGTGGTGGTGGTTTATATGTGGAGCTTTTCACCCCAGGTCTCTACTGAAAATGGAGATATATCCAGCTGGACCAGCCCAGTCAACAAATGTAAAATAAATAAAAAATAAATAAATAAGAAAGAAAGAACAAGCTAATTCTAAAGGGACTACTGAAACCCAATTTCGAAGATTTGGAGAGGTCTTCTAGTGCTAAATCCTCTCCTTCTAAAGGAGACGAAACATCTGAAGCAAAAAAGCGATCTCCTGCTCTGTCTGTCTTATCGGAGCCTCCGGAGAAAGTTACTAAGTCTACTGTGACATCCTCGACTCCACTGTCTTCGGTGCCGAAGGAAGCTTGTCAACCGACAGAACTTACATCAGCTCCCAGCCTCTCGGAGCCGGTGTCGGAGATACTAGTTCGGAGCCAGTCCCAAGTTTTTAGAACGGTTTCTCCTCCTCACAGGTCTCCTTCAGAGAGGATGTCTAGATCTCCTACCTTGTCCTCCAGGACACTCTCTGATGTGGATAGAGTGGTACAGAGACTGCTGCAATTACCAGTGCTGGCTAAATTGTTTTCGGCTCCAGCCCAGTCGGCTCCGGAGCCCGTCACCCATCCATCGTCGATACCTCCTCCGAGCAAATCCCTGCCTTCGGAGCCAGAGTGGTCGACGCCATTTGATGCTTCTAGGTCGGCTCCAATAGCCCATCCTGACTTATCGGCTCCGATCTCGGCTCCGACCCCGTCGGCTCTGTCCACGTGGTCCAAGACTCATGGTTCCTTGGTCGGACCCAAGGGGGAGGTCTCGGGATGCTCTTCGGCTCCTAGCCTCCCTCTCAGTGCTTCGGTTCATGTGAGCCTGACCCTTGCTTCGGACCTTGCCCCTTCTGCTCTGACGTCTTCCACAGTTGGTCGATCTTCAGAGTAGGGGGGACCAGCTTTCGAGGTCTTGCGGAGCATGCTGGCCAGGTCTTCAGCTGCATCATACAGCACTGACACTTTACCCCCTCCAACTCCAGTATCAGTCTCTGATACCCTCTGTCCTTGGACAGTGGCGACCCAAGGCCTTAGGATACCTCCATGAGTGGTCCCCAAATGTCTGAGGGCCCCCCAGAGTTTTTGACTGAGGAGCCACGCAGAAAATGAATGTGCAGGAGGAAGCACATAGACTCCCAGGAAGAGTCTCTCACGTCGGACACCGACCTCAAGGAATCAGAGGGGGCCCCCAAGTCATCCTCTGAGGATATCTCTTTCTCTGATATCCTAGTGATCTTGAAACAGAGAGGCGACTGGCCCTGCCCTCTAAACCCCCCCTCTGAGGAGGAGTCGGTGTTCCTGAAGGCCTTTGGGGCTCAGCCCTTTGCCTCCTGGGTCTCTCCACCCTTCAAACTCCTGGATCTAGTTTGTCAGAGGGCGTGGGAAACCCCTGACACTGTGGAACCAGTTCCCAGGAGACCCAATAAATTTCTGTCCGCCCCCTCTGACAAAGAGTTTCTCACGAAGGGCGTCCCAGTAGATGCCATGGTGGTGGCAGCGGCCACCAAGAAGGAACTGGCTGAAACTTCATCTACCGTCCATCCCCCTAACAAGGAGTCCAGGACCATAGACCAGTATGGGAGGCATATGTTTTCTTCAGCAGCATTTACACTGCGGTTGCTGAATTACTTGTCACATTTTACATGGCTCCAAAGAGATCTCCTGGAAGAGCTAGGAGATGCTCTGCAGGGTAACGTTTCTGACGCAGTGGTTCAGAAAGTCAATGCCCGGATGTCTACCCTAAATTCTATTGCTAACTCCTCCATGAGGCTGATCTCTTATGCAGCTGAAGGAGCGAGTAGGGCAGCAGGTTCCGGGGTTTCTCTCAGAAGGCACTCCTGGATGCAACTCTGTAATTTCACGGAGGCCTTCAAGTCTAAATTCACCAGTGCCCCATTTGATGGTTCCTCGTTATTCGGAACCAAGGTGAAAGACACCCTCACTAGGTGCGAGCAAGAGGGAAAAACTCTGCCGTGGGAGTCCGTTTTTCCATGCCTTCTAGACCTTATACCAAAAAAGGAGATGGCAGCGAAAATCCAAACTGATAACCACAAAAATCACTGTGGAAGCCCAATAAAGGGAGAGAACTAGAGGAAAAGAAGTTTATTTTAACAAATCCTGCACACACACACCCAAATATACCCTGTATTTGGGTGTGTTTGTGCAGGATTTGTTAAAATAAACTTATTTTCCTTCTAGAACTTATCCCAAGGTCCAGAAGAGTTGGAAAATGTGGTTCAAGAAATCACAGAGGTTTTTTCATGATGCACAAAGTGATTCCCCCTCCAGAGGCAGGGGAGGGGGTAGTAACTCGGGTAGACGCTGCCCTAGAGGCAGAGGAGGCCCGCATAACCAGAGAGACCGTGATTCCTTTTGTGGTTCTCCCTACCAGTGCTCCTGATGGGAGGCCTGACTGCCCGTTTCCGGAGCCAGTCGGGGGTAGCATTTCACTATACCCAGAAGCCTGGCAAGACATTACCCAGGACCAGTGGGTATTAAAAATAATTTCCGGAGGATATCACATTCCCTTCTCTTCTCACCCCCCCCCCCACCAATCAAAAGAATCCCAGATGTTCCACCCAATCAAAGGGATTCCGCAGCTTCAGAAGTTATAAAGCTGCTAGAAAAAGGAGCCATCCAGCATGTCCCATTAGACAAGATCGGATTAGGGACTTACTCCAGATTCTTTTTGGTACCGAAAAGAACAGGGAAACCTGAGACGCATCTTGGATCTCAGCCTCTTGAACCTCCACGTGAAGAAGTCCAAGTTCCGAATGGTCACATTGCAATCAATTCTGCCATTGTTGGGAAATGAAGTGTGGATGTGCTTCATCAACCTCAAGGATGCTTACTACCACATAAAGATGGACAGGGCATCCAGAAGTCATCTACGCTTCTGGCTGGGAACCAGTCATTTTCAATTTAGTGCCTTGCCCTTTGGTCTCACCACAGCCCCCCAGGGTGTTCATCAGATGTATGGCACTGGTGACGGCTCACTTGAGATGTCAGGGATTCCAAGTGTTTTCATACCTGGACAACTGGCTCCTTTCTGCCACCACCAGGCATCTACTACTACAGACCAGAGACGCCACTATCTAGATGTGTCAACAATTGGGTATCATTCTAAACTGGGAAAAAGTCTGCCTTGTTGCCCTTGCAGCATGTCACCTTTATATAGACGCCAAGTTAGACACTGTGCTCATGAGGGCGTTTTTACCGCAAGAAAGGATTCAAGTTTTGCAACAACAAGTATATGCATTGCTCCCTCAAAAAAGAGTGAAGGCAAAAATGGTTCTCAAATTGTTAGGGACTATGTTTGCAACAATTATGCTGGTTCCTCTTGTGAGGCTTCACATGAGGCTTCTTCACTGGATGCTCTTCACCCAGTGGTCTCTATAGCATCTTCCGCTTTCTCATCTCATAGTGATCACAGACAGGTGCAAGCAAGATCTACGCTGGTGGCTTCACTCCAGCAACCTCAATGTGGTTAAACCCTTCGTCCCATCCCCTCCTGTCACCACAGTGACCATGGATTTCTCCCAGATGGGGTGGGGGGGGGCATTATCTCGGCAGGATGGTCAAAGGCACATGGCAGGAACAATCTGCATATCAATATCTTGGAGATGAGAGCAGTGCTACTAGCGTTGCAAGCACTTCAGAGCTTTCTTCCTCTCGGGACAGTTGCGATCCACTCAGACAATATGCCGGTGGTATGGTAGCTGAACAAACAGGGAGGAACCAAGTCGTATTCCCTTTGCAGAGAGGCCATTCGAATGTGGCAGTGGGCAGTGTCTTCCCAACATTTTCTTGTAGCAACGCACATTCCAGGGAAGTCCAACATGATCGCCGACAGGTTGAGCAGAGCTATTGTGATGCCTCATGAGTGGTCCCTGAACAGTCAAGTTGCGGAGCAGATTTTCTGCAGATGGGGTCAGCCTTGTTGCGATCTATTTGCCAGTCCCCTCAATACCAAGTGCAGCAGCTCTACTTCACCCTCATCCAGGGACGCTCTAGTTCACGATTGGCCCTCTGGTCTACTTTATGCCTTCCCTCCTTATTCCTCTGTTGACAAAGTTTATTCAGAAAGCACAGTCCTTGGGAAGCAGAATAATTCTGATAGCTCCACATTGGCCTTGTCAAATTTGGTTCCCCTTTCTCCATCCCTATCTCATGGACACCCCTGGATTCTGGACCCACAGCCAGATCTTCTGACTCTATATGTCAGGGCAGTTCCATCCTTCTCTTCAGACTCTCCGGTTGACAGCCTGGCTACTCCACTTCCATCACTAGTCAGGCGTAATCATTTTCCTCCAGAAGTGATTCATATTCTATCTTCTTCCCATAAGCCTTCGACTACAAAGATTTGTTCCAGTAAATGGAAAAGATTCTCCATCTGGGCTCAGGCGAGACAAATTGATCCTTATACAGCTCCATTTTCTTCAGCTCTGGAATTCTCTCCATGCTTTTTAATCAGGGTCAGCAGCCACAAGTACAGTTGGCTGCTATTTCCACATTTCACGTCGCTAATGAACCCAACCTAATGGTGCATAGACTATGTAAGGTATTCTTGAAAGGCACTATGCTGCTTTGCTCTCCAGTCTTCAACCCGGTCATGCCCTGGGACCTAAATTTTGTGCTACAATGTCTCACCTCTTCCCCCTTTGAGCCTGCAGCTACTTGTGAACTAAAATTTTTGACTTGGGCAAACTATCTTTTTGGTAGCCATCACTTCAGCTAGACGTGTCTCTGAGCTCCAAGCTTTGTCTATCAGACCGCCTTACTTGATTTTTCACAGGGACAGGGTTTCCCTCAGACCAAACTCTTCCTTTATGCCAAAAGTGGCTTCAGTTAGTAACCTCAACCAGTCCATTGAACTGCCCGTATTTTTTCCAGAGTTCTCTAATACGGCAGAATTTAAATTTCACCAACTGGATGTTCACAGGCAGTTGCGTTTTTGTCTGCATAGAACGATGGATCTTAGAAAATCTGATCAGCTATTTGTCTCATTTTCAGAAAATAAGATTGGATCTCCTGTTTCCAAAGTGACCTTGTCTAGATGTATCTCTAGTTGTATTTCCTTCATTTATGCCTCAGGTGGTAAGGATTTACCATTTAGAGTGAAGGCTCATTTTACCCGATCTATGTCTACCTCTACAGCATTTCAGGCCAGGATATCTATGGATGATATTTGTGCTACGGCTACATGGCCATCTCCTCACACCTTTATTACTCACTACAAATTGGATTTGGTATCCAGAGGCAGATCTTCCTTTGGTTCCACAGTGCTCGGGAGTATTTTCCACTGAGCCTCCCAGGGTTCAGGTGCTAGGGACGCTGTCCCACAGGTAAGAATGTAGGCAAGATTGGACTACATAACATCAAGAAGTTATGTACTCACCATAACGTTCGATGTATGTAGTCCATCCCGCCTCACATTCTTACTTACCCTCCCGCCTTCCCCCATCCTGGAGGACCTAGAAGTCAGTTCTGGTTTCAATACTCATTTTATTATTGGAATGTTTCTTTCTCTATGTTATGTGTATGGGGGGGGGCGACAAAGTGATTGAGTGATTGAGCTTGCAGCAAAGAAGAACTGGGTAAAGGGAGCAGTGCAGCATGGGATACCTCTTAGCCCAGCCAATTGAAAGACTTCGAACTAGAGTATGGCCGAGTCAGAGCTGAGGTTCGGCTCCTAACCCACGGGTAAGAATGTGAGGCGAGATGGACTACATACATAGAACGTTATGGTGAGTACATAACTTATTGTTCACCTACAAACAAACATCATTGGTTGCCAAGGTTAGTAAAAAAAAAAAAAAAAAATACCTAATACCTTCTTGCACATTTTAACTATTTATTTAAAGCTTGAAGCCTTATCAGTAGATAAGTGTCTTGGGGAGAAGAAAAGAAAAAAAAAGCCAAAACCGCTCATTGCATTTTATTTGTTTTATCAATAAAAGCTAATTTTCTTCTTAATCAAGTGGAACTTGCTCATTTTCTGCTGTGGCGACATCTACAGAATTTTGCTTCTTCTATTTTCCCAGCCTCAGATGCTTCAATTTGAGTGGGATATATATTCTCAAATCCAAATGCTGGGGTTTGTCAGAAGAGAAATATTTTGGTGGATACAGTGGATATTCTTAAATCCAGGACTTCCCTTCTGCCACAGTCAGTCACCACAGACACTTTGGACTTTGCTTGGGGAGCAGTTTCAGGAGGGATAAAGGTGCAGCCAAGGACAGATGCAAGCATATAAATGTCAAGGAGATGCTTCCCTTGATCAAGGCACTCAAATCTGTGAATCTTCTTCTTCCATTGGTTATAAGCAATACCACATTCATGTGGTACATCACCTACCAAGGGAGAACCAGATTGTACCCCCTTTGCAGACTAGCTGTGTTAGCTTGGGATATAGCTTTTTGATCCATCTTTGGGGTGTTCCTCAAGTAGATCTCTTTGTCTCCTCTCTGAACAATCATCTGGCAAGATTCTTCTCCAAGGATCCCATGCAAGAAGGTCTGGAAGGCAGATGCCTTTTCTTTTCCTTGGACAGGAATGTTTCTGTATGCTTTTCCATCCTTTCCATTAATATCCAGGGTACATTTAAAGATTCAGAAGGAATCCCCATGGTCATTGTGGTGACTCCTTTCTTGCCCAGGCAGCTGTAGTTCTCCCTTCTCTTGGAAATGGCCAGGAGTAATTAAGACAAACCTCCTTACAGGCTGGATCTACTCGCACAAGAACAGGGGTGTTTTATACACCCCAACATCAATCAACTTCAGTTGACTGGCTGTAAGATAGTATCTTAATTTTTTAAGGCACCTGTTTACTGAAGATGAGCAGCAAGTACTAATGGAGCCAAGAAAGCCTGCTACTAGAAAATCATATGTCAGCAAATGGAAAAGGTTTTATAGTTGGTGCCAACATCATAACCAGCACCCACTCAGGGCTAGTTGTTCTGTTGTTCTACACTATTTGTGTGAGTTACTATGTTATGGTCTTTTTTTTATTCTTCTGTCAAGGTTAATTTATCTGACATTTCAGCATTTCTACCTATGGATCCTCCTCTTTTATTGTAGTTGGATATCAAAATGATCTTTAAAGGGGTTTTGCATAAGAGGCCTCCAAGAAAACCGGTGGCCCCTCCTTGGGATCTTAATTTTGTGTTATCAAAACTTTCACTTTCTCCATTTGACTTGAGGTTCTTAACATGGAACAGTGTTTTACTGATTGCTCTGACCTCTGTAAAAAGAGTATCTAATTTGCAGGCTCTTATAGTGAGTCAACCCTGTCTCTTTTTCCATAGGTACAGGGTTTCTTTGAGAACCGAGTAAAAGTTAAAAATAAAAAAATGAGAGTCACTCGTAGCGATACAAAGAAACCAACTTTATTAAAAATACCCTTGACTAAGCACTTTCACCGATACATGCATTTGGCTTCATCAGAGTCGTTCTCCTTAAAGAAAAAAAGTCCATATATAACCAATTATTTATTTGCTCAATAAAACAATGAACATTCAGCCAACACAAGAAATTTCTTAGTAACCCTTTCCAGCGCAGACAAAACCCATCAGAATGCTACTATAAAAATGTATTATTGTAAAACCATATGTAAATGTCACATAAAAGACTTCTCTCACTAGTAAAAACAAATCGATGTCATTAGAAAAAAAAAATTAAATCTAGAGCTATGGTTATTTGAATGCATTTATTTCTTTGGATCAAAACAGTCATTAAAGTTTTTTAGTGACATTGACACTCTTTTTTTATTTTGTAATTTTTACTCAGTTTACTGCCTCTTTGGCATTTTCTTGAGTGGTTATTTTCTTTGAGAACTAATTTGTGTATGCCTAACATGGTATCAGAGTTTACTTTAAGCCGAACTATCCATCTCTCCATTTTTTTAACCTAAAAATGAGGAAGAAAGGATCCTCCATACCGTGGATGTCCACTGACAACTCTGATACTATCTTGACAGAACTAAATCTTCGGAACTTTTGATCAGTTAATTTATTGTGAAGGTAAGAAGGGACAACCTATCTTGACAGAACTAAATCTTCGGAACCTTTGATCAGTTCATTTATTGTGAAGGTAAGAAGGGACAACCTGTGTCACAACAGACTTGTTTCTAATTGGTTGTCTTAGTCTCTTACCTTTTGTTGTACTTACCATAGCAAAACTATTTCAGGCAGGGTCAAGGCTCACTGTACTAGGGCCTTGGCTTCATCTGTAGCTTTTTGGAAAGATTTTGTTCTAGTTGTATTCTAGAAGCTATTACTTGGTCCTCTGCACATTCTTTTACAAAGCATTATAAGACTGATTCCTTCTCTAGGTCCAGATCATGCTTTGCTAGGACCATTCTCCAAGGTCTCCTGGACTCTTCTCCTTCCATCTCTCAAATGTAGTTAGCTAAGGTGATCTAACAGTATAGCTAAGTCTACTGAAGCAGTGATCAGTATGATGAACATAGTACAGTTGTGAAAGTTAAACATAACATAACAGTAGATGTTTGAATGATCACTGCTGCAGTAGCTGCTCCATTCCTTCATTCCCCTTTTTTGTGTGTGGTTTAAGCCAGGGTGCAGACATTTATTTTTGTTGTTTCTTGCATTGTCCTTTCAGGGCTCCCCCCCCCCCCTCTGCTGGCTGGAAAGCTCTGAAAGACTTTGTGCCCAAAGTTGACTTTTAATTAGCTCAGCTTGAGCTGCCTGACAGTTTGAGTACATGGATGGTGCTGTGACGCTTTTGAAGCTTGGACAACTTTATATCCTTAGTAGGATATAGCCCATCTAGCTAAAGCTAATGTAGCAGTGATCATTTGAACAGTTACTATTGTGGTAAGTTTAACTTGCACAACTGTACTTTTTAAAATGCAGTGCTTCTAGCAGACATAGAGAGTATAAAACTGTCTTTCGGCTTTTCCCGGTTAGGGGTCGCCACAGTGGAACTCCGGTCCACTAATGATTGGCAGTAGATTTCTACGTGCTGGCTTGCCGGGCCGAATGCACAACCTTCAGCGAAGGAATGCCCATTCACGCATGTCGACACAGAAGACGCTCTAACTGAGAATCGAACGTGCAATGTCTAACTGTGAGGTGACAACGCTACCACAGCACCACCACCGCAGTACATAGTATAATGGTCATAAAGTAGTTTGTGCTACGTTTCACACCAGCTAGTGTAGTGATTGTAAATTCCAGGAATATTGTATACAAAACTGATCTTCAATATGAGGCCGCTAACAGGTATTAAGTTGTTAATTGCTTGGATTATTGTAGAGTTTTTTTTTTATCTAGCCAAGCCTCTGAGGGTTCACTCTGAACTCTGTTGAGTGTAGACTGTCTTAATGGGCCAGCAGTGGCTTTACTAAGTATAAGAAACCTGAATTTTTGCATAAAGATGAGATACCACAGTGGAAGACAAACTGCATCACCTAAATATCTCCTGAGGGATTGCTGTGGTCTGGGAGAATGGTGTTTGAGCTTAATGCTGTAACATCACCTGAGGTGTTTTGTGAAGCTGAGATCACTTCACCTTCAGGTAATGAATGGTGGCGAAGAGATTAAGGCATTTATACAGACCTGTGAGTCCTAATGCCTTCTGAAACAGTAGCCTAAACTTTAAAGCCTTCTTCCTCAACTCTGTTGGGAAAATCAAATATCTCCATGACTGTGAGAAGTTTTATTATAAATCTGAAACTAGGGATTGGTGTAGTGGATTCACAGAATTAAGAAATTATGAACTTGTGGTCAGTTGTTAAAAGCATGCAAAATATGTGAGTGTATGTTAAATATTAAATCTACATATTTAGATTGTTAAAATGATAGTGGTTTAATTCTTTTGCAGTGGACATCTGAAGAGTGAGGAGGAATATGGTCTTGCAGATGTCCTGATGATAGGCAGACTGGCAAATATTCGGATACGTGGAGACTGATACTGGAAGTGCTTGTTTATATTCTGAGGACCATAACTACAGTCCTTGGAATATCAGAACTGGCTGTCTGAATAAGTGCATAAGTTCATAAGCATGGGTGGGATACATCTGGTCTACAGAGGTCTCACTGTTTAGCCCCTTGCAAAAAATGCTTCAAAGTACAACAGTGAGTTTTTGGAATTTCTTTGTTTTTATTTTGAATCATAGTTTATTTTTCAAAAGATTTTGGGCCCGTATGATTGAGTGCTACATTTCTGATAAGGAGCTCTGTGAAAGGTTTTATGCTGGGAGATGATGGCTGACCGGGAAGATTTTTTTTTTTAAATCATCAGTCCTGAAGTCAAGATTTGACATTTGTAGTTGTGATTGCTATACTACTCCGAGTGACTGACATTGAAAATGCTATATATCCTGTTAGTGGTTATGTTTTTATATGGGTGGTGGATTAAAAGGCTCTTTTTATTCATTTTTGAATAATTGCATTAACTCATTCACATATTCATATTTAAACTAACCAAGTAAGACAAAAACTGCCTTATTTGTTTAATTTAAAACTTTTTTTTCACATTTACATACAACTGTTGACTCAGAACTCCAGGTAGTTGCTGTCCAGCCTGACAATCTCCCTGGAATTTGACACGTCATTAACTCCATTGTTACATGCAAATGAGTTAAGAGTGCGACTTCAGGTTTAATATCAGTGATATGAATGAAAATGTGGCACTCAAATACCATATGTAGTTTAGGCTATAGCCTTCTCCTTGTGTACTGCACTTTTTTTTAATTGATAGCAGTTTAAGGAAGTACTTTAAAGTAAAGTAGCTTGAAATGGGGAGTCAAGTCTCTTCCTTGAGAACCAGTCGATACATTGAAGACCATTTGATTGAAAATAGTTGTCAGAATGGAACTTCATCAAAATTCTGGTGTTCTTTCCATGAAGTTTGTCATTCTTGGATTGTTTTTATTTTAGTGGTGCAAAGTGTCTCAGTCTGCAATGGGGGGGGGGGGGGGGTAAAATACTTTAAATATCTTATGTATAGTTTTCATCACAGTTCTTTTTCTGTTGACTAGTTTCAACAAGTGGTCTTTGCTATACTGGTCATGATCATGCTATACCCTGTGAAATGGGTACTATGTACTACTATTTAAAATGTGAAGCAAAATTAATTTAGTACGGTTTACAACGATAACCGTTACACATTTTGAATGTCCTCACAGAACACTCTGCTCTGTGGTGTATGGGGATAGGGCCTTGAATGCAACCCAGATGACCAAAGTTTGATTAGAAGCTCAGGTCATGGGAAGAGTGGGACTAATTGCCTTGCATCAACTCACGCATCCTGGAGGAAGGATTGGGGTGGAGCAAACCTGGGCACACCTCCTTGGTTTAACTGCTAGTGTAGACTGAAGTCACACAGGCATGCTGTCTGTAAGGTGCGCAGGGATTTGGTTGAATGATTCTTGGAATCATGGACAATTACACAGATAGCTGTGGGCACATGCAAGGGTATGGTTTGGGCATAACCAAAAAGCCTTGCAGGATGCCTAATAGGAGTAGACTCATGGGAACGTGTGCTTGGATAGCTGTCACTCAGTAGGGGATAAATGATCCAGATAGAACACAGAAAGCTGATTGTTGGCAGGCAATGAGTATCAAAAAATAAAATCAATTTTGGCTGCACATTAATTTCCTGGTCTGGCTGTCTGGCCAGCCAGAACTGCTGACCTAAACAGCTTTGTCCCAGGCCTCCATTACCCAGGAATTAGATTATATAACGCTATGAAAAGACAAACAGGGGGCATTTGGTGTGTAGTCACCCTCTCTTGCTGACTAAAGGGTGCCTGTTGTGCTTTCCTGACCCATATTTCTTGCCGTTTCCCTGTATACATCACCTCTGTAGTCAGAAGTGTGCAGTACCAGCATGCTGCTGTTGAAATTGCTGATTGCAAAGTTTGCTTCCCCACTGCAACCGTATTGCAAACCATTTGTCATTCCTGCATGAGCCACCCAACCTTGATATTCACCATCCATTTTGCCTGCCCTAATCTCATCACCATGTCATTACATAACACCATTCATACAAGGTCTTCCTCAGGCATACTAAACATTTTCTACCATAGCCTACATAGGTTTATAGGTAAATACTAGGCCAGTGATGGTGAATCTTTTGGGTTTGGCATGTCAAAATCTCCTGACACAAAATAATTCAGTGCACTTCAGTTTCTTTGGTAACTCGGGTGCTGGTGATCGCTGGCATGTCACCCAAAACGGTGTGGTGTGTATCACCTTTGACATCCGTGTCATAGGTTTGTCATCACTGTACTAGGCAATCAGTCTGCAGACTATTGCATGCATGGCTAATAACCAGACAGTGACCAAAGGTGAGATTCAAACCCTGTATTTTTTGTCTGTGAGGTAAACACCTTAACCTTTTTGTCACCCTCCAACATGATTGACTGTGCAGCTGATGTTAGTGCACCCACTGGCTGCATTGGTGGATCAGACCCTATCAACCCAGATGCTGCAGCAGACCCAGCAAAAGTACCCGCTGCCTAGTGGCTATACTAAGGATGACCATGCCATGCTACAGGCATCATCTAGCGACCTTCTACAGTCTTCTTTAACACAAGAAACCCAGAAGAGGCCTTCTTTGTACCCTGAGTCATGTGAGCCCTCCACCTGCAGGCCGCTATACAAATCCAAACATGTTGATTCTCTGTAGAGTCACCTGTTGTGGACGTGGACAACAAAGATGGCATGGCTTCCTCAGGTCATCATCCTGATGAACTGCAGTTCACAGAATGCCTCTGCATTATGCAAGAGAAGGGAGTGGCCAACATGTCCTATCTGAACCCTCATGAAATAGTACAACAGACATGCTGGTTTACTCTTCAGACCTCCTGGCCTTGGCAGACATACTTAAAGATACCACCAAGTCAGTGTGGCATAACCTGAATATAGTACATCCAGTGCCTAGAATGTCTGACTGCATTTTTGCCTAACCAGGGATTAATTATTCTGGTCAAAACCTCCATGGCAAATCTAGTTCTTTTGGCATCAGCCCTAAAAAGTCTGCCTACACCCCAGTGCCTCACTGTATCCATCGTGCAACAAAACCTAGATGATGGACAGGTTTGGGTGTGTATCTCTACCTAACCCACATGGTGAATTTACGTGTGTTTTCACTATCCTGACTGGTCAAAGATAGGGATACCATCATCCTATCAGAAGAAAAGCTAAAGGGTGGGAGATAAGACAGCCTCTTGAGAAAAAAATAAGCCATCCAACTGATCCCACCAGGCCAGAAGGCCAAGGGCTACTACTCAAGATTTTTTTTTTTATGTCAGAAAGACAGAGGAAATCAGAATCATCCTGAATCTCAGTGGTCTAAATATGTATGTAGGAAAATAAAAGCTCTGAGTGGCCCCTTTCCAATCATTTCTTCATTGCATGTCACAAAGGGATTGGATATGTTGAATGGAATGAACAGTCTGAAGAGTTCCAGGTGTTGAATATTCCTAATTACTGTGGTATGTAGTCCCACCTGTTACTGAAGTTGCACGCATATAACAGATCTAACATTAAGTAAGTACATACTTTCAATGTATTTCTGATTGTTGTAATTTTAAATCTTTAGAAAGTGCCCAGTATTGCTAGCTAAGAAGCCTAAAACCATTTAAGGTTTCCTGTGGTCAGCAATTGACCAACCAAGACCACTGTTTAGGGCCCTGCTGTCGAGGAGTACCAAAGTGCCAGTGCTTTAGTCCAGCTGCACATTGGACATTAGTGTAAAAGTTAGAGGCATTAACTGAATTCTTGAACGTTAGAAACCGTGATGGCAGCATAGTCCAGGAAATGGCCAGAGGGTCCCATGTACTCTGAGAGTAGTCAGAGAAGAGGTAAAGGGTCACAGGGCCAGATTTCAACAGAACACTTCGGTCCACTGCAGCAGTTTGTGGACCCTCGCATATGGTGGTCTCACCTTCCTGCATAGGGTAAATTCTCAGTATCTTTGAATAAGTGTAAATGAGATCCTTTTGGAAATTAAACCTTCATCATAAACACAGCCTCCACCCACACTTGACTTCGTAATGACCCATCTTTTTGAGAACTAGACTTGGGTTATGGGAACTACTTCTCTTTGTTAGAAGTGTTCTGTTCCCAAGCTGCCTCCCTGTTCATTTCAGAAGCTAGCTGAAGAGTCCATCCCTCTGCTTTTCTGAGGCTAGATCTCAAGTGATAGGTAAGCAGACCCTGTCATGCCTTCTGGACATTCATTACCTCCACAAAGATGCTGAACCTCTGCAGTATTTTCAGCACCTTGTGGGAGATGATCAAGAATATGAGACAACACTGCCCAGCAGGATTATCTTCTGTCTCAAGCAGATTCTGTACAGGCCCTTTGCCCAGATGCTAGCTAGAATCCTTTCTGCTGTTTCTGAGCATATGACTTGCAACCTACTATTCTCACATGAGAGGCTGCAGGTCTCCCTATGGGATCTATCCAGTGGAGGCCTTCTCCATTCCTTCTGACTATTCACTAGCAGGAACTTTCTGTAAGACAAATGAGAATAAGATTTTATGTTCTGCTTGATCTAAACAGATGACTGCCATTGGAAAGGCCTTGTATATCCTGAGATCCACCATGGACTTGACGTATCCTTGCTCATCCTTTGACTAAGAAGACTGATATGCCATTTTATGGTTTAGAGTAGAAGGATTTGTGACAAATGGAAATGCTGCCAGCCCAGCTAGCTGGAATTTTGTAAATAATTATATGCAATTTGTGAATATTAATATTATATGTATAGAAATGTAACAAAAGGAGATACTGCCAGCTCAGCTATCTGGAATTTTGTAAGTGGTTGTGATACAATTGCTTGCGTTACAAATGTATTAGAACTGTACATCATATTGTATAGACGTGTGCTGAAGAGATATTTTTAAGCACTTATTTTCATACGTGGGTGAGTGAGTGAGTGTCAGTTTACCACTTTTGAAAGGCTGGCAAGACCGTTTGGTGAGGGAACAAGCCTTTAACACTTTGCCTGAGGACATGAGAAACTGGTTAGCAGATAGGCAATGCAATACTGCAGATGAGTTGTGGAAGAAGGGAGACCTATACCTAGTAAGCAGGGCATCACTGTACAGGAAAGGGATACCCAGTGCTGCTCATGGGTCTAAGGGGAACCCATGGTGGGCAGCCTTAAACACAACAGAGTCTGCCAGAAGCAGGGGAAGCCACTAGTCCAGGTACATATCCAGGACCAAGGGGTAAATGTTTTAAATCAAACCAGTGGGGCCATGTAGCGTATAGATGTCCATGGAGGCAAAGTGGGGAGCAAAAGGTTGGAGAGCCAGTAAATGGGAATGACAGAATGCCAGCAATGAGTTGTCTGGAGACAGCAAGAGTATCAAACTACCACAAGAGGTTATATCCTATCTTAGTAAATAAGAAACCGGCCACTGCTAAGAGAGACACAGCCTCTGACCTAACCATTGTGAAGCTTGCAATGGTTAAAGAGGAACACTCCTTGCTTGGGCAGTGTACTCCAGTCAGAACTATAGGAGGGACCCCATTCGAAATACCTTTGGCTAGGGTTCACCTTGACTGGGAGGGTGGAAAAGGAAGCCAGCAAGTAGATGTGTTTGAGGATATCCCTGCAGATGTTCTGATAGGGAATGATTTTGATAATGCAGTACCTTGTGTGCATGCAGTGACACGCGGTCAGGCTTGGAGACAAGCATGTGGGTCTGGAAGCCTGGGGGGACCCAGACAGACTGCATGCTTGAAGCCAGGACTGGTGTGGTGGTTACTTCAGGGAGGGAGCTGCTCCGTGAGACTGAAGGTGAGCCACAGCTCTTTGTAACTACTGATGTTCCCTTGGACAGAGTGACTGCAAGGGGAGAGGTGAGTAGTAGTACCCAAGCTGACAGTGAGGCACTACTGTCAGAGTAAGCCAGATTGCCTGTGGAAGGGGAGCAGGGAAGGGTTACAAAGAGAAAGTTGAGACAGACACAGTTCTCAGACCGTATATTACAAGGCCTGAGGGAGGTAGTTAGTGAGGCACCTGGTTTTCAAGGGAAGGGGGAATCTGTATACTGGAGCGAAGGATTATTGTATAGAGAGTGATAGAGAGTGAAGCCCTGAAAGAGAGGGCTAGAGGGTGGGAGAATAAAGCTGTTGGTAGTGCCCAGAGCCTACCCTCTGGAACTTCTAGCCATAGCTCATGATATTCCCTTTGCAGGTCATATGGTCATAAAAGTGTACCAAGGGACATATTATGCATAACATTTATTGGCCTGCAATTTTCCGAGATGTAACAGGGTACTACAGGACCTGTGAGTAGTGCCAAAAAGTAGGCAACGCAGAGTACAAGGTCAAAACTCCTTTGACGCCTTTGCCTCTGACTGAGGAGCCATTTCAGAGTGTCGCTATGGATATTGTGGGGCCTCTGAGTACTCTAAGTTCCACAGGGAAGAAGTATATCCTAGTGGTAGTAGATTATGCTACCAGATACCCTGAGGCGGTGGCATTGTCCTCCATTGAGGCAGAAAAGGTGGCACATGCTTTGTTAGAGATTTTCAGCAAGGTAGGTTTCCTAAAAGAAATACTGGCTGACAGAGGTGCCAATTTCATGTCAGACCTGCTGGCTTGTCTGTGGAAGCACTGTGGGGTGAAGCACCTAAAGACCACCCCTATCATCCCCAGACTAATGGTCTTGTGGAGAGGTTAAACTCTATACTAAAGACCATGCTACGGAGTGGGACAAATATTTGCCCATCTGTTTGCTTACAGAGAGGTACCCTAGGAATCCACTGGTTTTTCACTCTTCAAGTTGTTGTATGGGCATAGGGTGAGGGAACCTCTAGATTTGATTTTGAGATAAGTCGGACGGTGAGCGTGAATCCCACAAGGAGTCTGTTGTGGCATATGTCCTAAACCTCAGGACAAAGCTCGGGGATCTCACAGCTTGGCCCAGAAGAAACTGGCAGAAGCCCAACAGGAGAAAAAGGTCTGGTATAACAGGAATGCTCAAGCTAGAGAGTTTGCTGTAGGGCAGCAAGTAATGGTCCTCATTCCTGTCAGACTCAACAAGCTTCAGGCAGCTTGGGATGGACCCTTCAAAGTGGTAAGGAAGGTCAGTGATGTTAATTACATGTTAGAACTGCTAAGCAGAAGGCAGGGACACAAACTGTACAATGTTACCATGATGAAACCTTACCATGATAGGGAGGCCCTGGTGCTAAGTATTTGCAGTTCAAGGTAGGAGGAGTTTGAGGGGGATCTATGGCTACAGGGAGCCAGCCAGCCAAATCCCAAATTACTATGTTGGAGCCTAGGGAAGGAGGCATATGATGGGACAGTGCAGCACTATACTGATGTCAGCAATGCCAAGGCAGCTGGAATCTCAAGACTGGGAATGGAGTAAGATATTCCCAGATAGTCCCAACCCTGTTAAGCAACGTTTCTCAAGGGTCACTTGAAAAACTAGCTTGGGTGTTTGGGGGCGGGGAGTGTGACAAAGGTAAATACTGCCAGCCCAGCTGTCTGGAATTTTGTAAGTGGTTGTGTGTCATTTGTGAATATCAGCATGATGCAATTGCTTGTGTTACAAATGTATTATAACAACTGTGTGTCATGTTTGTACAGACGTGTGCTGAAGACATATTTTTCTACACTATTGTAACCATTTAGATGTATGCATTTTAACAGGGGAGACTGAAACTTCAGAAGAATGGTTGAGGTTGATTTACTTTATGGTTGGCCATAAACAAAACAGATGCTATCTTTCAGTTTCAGTGCAGTAGCAGACATAATGTCTAGAACTAAAAGTTTTTGTATTGTCTAAGTGTGGAGGAATGCAAATTGTTTTACGAACTTCCACCATTTGCCAAAAGATCTAAGGTCTATATTTTCGCAGATAGATGCTAAATGCTACAGCTGCATTAGTGGTTTTGCCTGGGATAGTCATATGACAAGAGGTGATGTCATTCTGCAAGTACCCCGGCAGTAATATTTGGGATATTAATTTAAGAACTCTCTGAGAGAGAGGTAGGGCATTTTGCATTTTGTATTTGACCTGACAGCATCAGCTGGCAAACCCACTCACCACATCTGTCTTGCCTTGCTATGAGTAAGTAAGTCTAGGGTACAATAATTTATCTTAGATGCAGTTAAGAATATAGTGAAGTATAGTTTAGATGTTTTCTTTATTTATTTGAGACTGTCCTGCAATGTTGCTTTAATTATTTCCTGTGATTTTGAATTCTGAAGTAACTGTGATTGTTTATTGAGTATTTTCTTGTTTGTTTATTATTTATTATTAAATATATTTAAACCTTTCAATTGCGGCTGTTTTTTCTAGACATTTTCAGCTCTTAGGGTACTTGTATATTTATTTGGTGACGCTTTGCGGACCACTCATAAAAAGCATGCTCTTGGTCAAACTACCATTTGGATTGATAGTAATGTTACACAGTAAGATTGGACACCCTTTGTTAAGGCCCCTAAAGTAGCTGATAAGGAGTGGCTGGTGGCAGTCAGAACTACCTTATATTCTAGGCAGAAGGAGGCATAGCTAGTAAACCTGTGCCAGCCTTTACCAGATGTGTGTGTGTGTTTGTATTTAAATAAAATCTCACAAAGAGTGTGTGTGTGTGTGTGTGTGTGTGTGTGTGTGTGTGTGTGTGTGTGTGTGTGTGGGTGTGTGTGTGTGTGTGTGGGTGTGTGTCAGCTACTTGGGGAGAGACATGAAGCACTGGTTGGACAGAGAGGGTGCTGGTGGTCTTAGCTTGTCCACTCAGATGAGATCTCAACTGTATAGCTGTGCCAGTGGGGAGTTTTAATGGGGATCTAGAAAAAGAGGGAGAAACCAGCTCCAGATTGACTGTTGTCTCTGTGCACTCTTAAGGGAAATTGCATTTTACTGCGTGTGTATTTGTCATCCTCCCAGTGTGTACATCCCCCACTGTTGCCAGTAGTGAGGACTGAGGCTCCTTGATTACTGGGCCAGTGGTGGGGCGTCACAGAAGTGATAGACTTCAAAGGCAAAGATGATCATATCAGATTTCAGGAGTACTAACTATGCTGTGCTGGAGTATAGGGTCACAAAGGTATTAGCTTTCTGGAGGAAAACCTATAAGAGTGAGCAGAATATGGAAATGGTTCAGAGATAGAGGGCTCGGGGCTTTCACGAAGAATATGAGGAGTCAAAAATTGGGGGAAAAAGGCACTTCAGAATTGCTACATTTAGAGTAAAAGATAGGACATGCGGGAAGAGAGAGAGAGTACAGAAGGGCAAAAAGGGAGATGAATGAACCAAAGCGGTTAGAAAAAAAGATGATCGCAGAATGCGTCAAGAAGATGAACAAAAGTAGTTTTAGGTGCATTGCAGATAGGAGAAAAGAAGGAAAAGACCAGGTAATATCGATCAAGGATGGGAAGGGAATTCACAGATGGAAAAGTAAATTATGTTACTATATGAATACTTTAGATCATTCTTTCAATAGAAAGAGTGGGGAAGGTCCGTTATTGAGATAAAGGTAAGGCAGAGATGGGGAAAGCACTGGGCAGGTACCCGAATAGAGAGTAGGTGACAGAGAATCACATGGCTATCTCAAGGAGAAATAAGGCACAGTGACCTGAAGACTGTTTCCCAAGATCCTCCGGTATATAGCAGGTTTGCTGCAGTATCCCTCAAAGGAGCTAGTCAGCAGATCAGTGTCTCATGCAAAAGCACCTGAGGAATTTCAAGGCGGTGTTTTCATAAATGATTGGAACATGAGTAATATGGGAGAACTGCAGCTCTGCTCACCTTACATCAGTGGTAGGGAATGGCATGAAGAGAATCCTGAGAGAAGCACTGCTAGTACTACTGGGGGGGCATATTTGTCTAGCCTCAGTGACATGGAAAGTTATGAAGAGAATTTTGATAGAAAGACTATTTCTGGAGGACAGGAATTTCCAGGACAGAACCAACATTGGTTCAAGGCCAGAAGGATTAAACCTGATCCAGTTTTACAAGCGGCTTCCAAGGGGAACTTGAAAGAGTATTACAGATGGGTGATCTGCTTAGATATTGCAAGAGCCTTTGATTTAATTTCACACAGATGGCTACTATAGCTCTCAACTTTTTATTTGTGTATTTATTTATTTATTGATATTTGTTTACCTAGGAAGTCTGACTGGGTAGGAGTCATTTTCTGCAAAGGCCCGGGGAAGAAAAGCTACAGAGAATTACAAAATATTTTAAGAATAATAATTTTACACACTTGAAAAACAACATACAAAAAGTAAGTACAGTTTAAATAATTATAACACATTAGTCATAATATGAAAACATTGGTTAACAATAGATTTTATTTATTTAACATTTGTTTACCGAGAAAGTCCGACTAGACACAGGTCCTTTTTCAGCGGATGCCTGGGGAGAAAAAGCTCCATGAGTAACAGTAAATTTTAATGCACAAATTACAATAAAGTATAAAGTAAACAAAATGTAACAGATTTGTATTTTCTTGTGTATACTACATGACAATAAAACCTTTGCTTTTAACTTAGCTAGTACTATTTGTAAAATATGACTTATGTCAAGATATAAGGTTGACAGGTCAGTAGGAATAAAAGATAAGTTGGAAATGGTTGGGATATACTGTGATGCATCAGAGCATTCATGAGGGGTTAGTACAGAAACATATCCACTTATTTTTTAAATAAGCTTTAAGGGATGCCTTAAAGTGGTTAGTGGACGAGACTGAAAGAATGGAGTTAGGGAGTTCCATATATGAGCTATATAACTGGAAAATTCTCCTGCAGTGTTGTTGGCCGTGGAGATGGTGAGTAAGTTCTTATTGTTAGAACAAAGTGGTTTGCTGTAACTGTAAGGAAGGATGAGATTTTATAGAGCAGGGATTCTGGTTGGTTGTGTTACGATTTTTGAGTTAGAGAGAGTAGGTTGTAAAGAATAATGTTGGGAAGTTCAAGCCAGATACAGTTATATGATGATTAAATAGTTTAGCCAGTTTATTGAGAAGTTAAAGGTAAGTTAGTATAATACAAACAGGAATTGCAATACAAACTGAGAGAAAAGCTGACTTATGGTATATTTAGAGAGAAGGCCAGGGGAGATAAATTGCTAGAAGTAAGAAAGTGAGTGAAGAAGGAAGAGAGAGAAAGGAGATGTAAGGTATGAATGGGGATTTGTTCACATTTAGGGATATAATTAAACTGGTGTTGAGCAAGAACAGTGCCAGCTTTTGGCTAGGAAGTCTTTCAGAATGGTTTTGAAGGATGGGAGGGGGAGGGTATTGACTTGATGGATAGAGATAAGGAGTTCCAGACTTTAGCAATATAGTATGAGTACAGACAATTCTCAGTAGATTTGATAGGTTTATGGACAGGTTTTGGTCATTTTATAAATGGAACATAGTTGTGTAGAATGTTTAGTGGTGGACAAGCAGATTGATTTTGGATAATTTTCTAGGTGGTAAAAAAACTATTTATATGTTAGTCGATGGTGAAGTTATAACCAATTTAGGCTTTTAGTGCTATATAGTGGTGGGTTCTTTTTAGTGGATGCCAAGGGAGAAAAGCTCCATAGTTACAAATACAAAAGTTATTAAGACAATGTGCAAAAATGTCTGTTACAGCAAAATCTTTTATAAGTTTATAACAGGTACATAAATAGTTCAACAGATTAATAGCCCTGTGCAATGCAAATGCATTAAAGTGAATGCTTTATTTAAAAAAAAGTAAAATTATTTATATATATATATATATATATATATATATATATATATATATATATATATATATATA
Organism: Protopterus annectens; assembly: GCF_019279795.1. Classification (NCBI taxonomy): domain Eukaryota; kingdom Metazoa; phylum Chordata; order Ceratodontiformes; family Protopteridae; genus Protopterus; species Protopterus annectens. The sequence goes on along the minus strand of NC_056746.1, from coordinate 873,020,573 downwards.
TACACACACACACACACACACACACACACACATACATATATATATATATATATATATATATATATGTATATATATATATATATATATATATGTATATGTATGTATGCATATATGGTTTACTATCAAAATGTCTAACGTCAAAAAAGTTTTCAACAGACATATTGTAAGTAAACCGCGAAAATCAAAAAATAGAACAACTCAAAATGTCAAATCCGCTGATCGAATTCAGCAGATTCGACATTATTTTCGAAAATAATATGTGATGTCAGTATAGGAGCTCACGTTAAGTAAACCTCTATACCTAACATCAAGTTTTTGCAGGGGGGCAAGCCACCCTGCACCCCCACACCCCCTGCTAACTATATATTCCAACTCCGAGATCACACTACAGTGAGGAAAGGGATGAATTTCACAAACCGCACTGTTCCGTGATCTCTGTACAGTTCTTCGCATTTATATTAGCGAATGGACAGTGCATTCGCTAATATAAACTTTTGGACATTCAGATGTCCTGCCAGGTGAAAATTCGA